>NW_012290376.1:0-4160 GCF_000151885.1 Dipodomys ordii | reverse complement strand
GAAGCAGAAGGAGAAGCAGAGAAGCAGAAGAAGCAGAATCTGAGAAGCAGAATGACAAGCTGAAGGAGAAGCAGAGGCAGAAAGAGAATCAAAAGCAGAAGGAGAAGCATAAGAAACAGAAGAAGCAGAAGCAGTAGCAGTTGCAGCAGAAGCAGAAGGAGAAGGAGAAACAGAAGCAGAAGCAGAAGGAGAATCAGAAGGAGAAGCAGAAGAAGCAGAAGGAGAAGCAGAAGCAGAAGAAGCAGCAGAAGGAGAAGCAGAAGAAGAAGAAGAAGAAGAAGATGCAGAAGGAGAAGCAGGAGGAGCAGAAGAAGCAGAAGCAAAAGGAGAAAGAGAAGGAGAAGAAGGAGAAGCAGAAGTAGAATCAGAAGAAACAGAAGAAGAAGAAGAATCAAAACAAACAGAAGAAGAAGAAGAGCAGAAGCAGAAGCAGAAAGAAAAGCAGAAGCAAAAGGAGAAGCAGAAAGAGAAGCAGGAGAAGCAGAAGAAGCAGGAGAAGCAGAAGCAGAAGAAACAGGAAAAGCCGAAGAAGCAGAAGCAGAATCCGAAGCTTAAGGAGAAACAGAAGAAGCAAAATCTGAAGCAGAAGCAGAAGAAACAGAAATAGTAGAATAAGCAGAAGCAAAAGCATCAGGAGAAGCAGAAGAAGAAGACGGAGAATTCGAAAGAGAAGGATTAGGAGTAGGAGAAGCAAAAGGATAATCAGAAGCAGAAAGAGACGCAGAAGGAGAAGCAGCACGAAATGAGGAGAAGCAGGAGAAGCAGAAGCAGGAGAAGCAGAAGAAACAGAAGACGCAGAAGCAGAATGAGAAGCAGAAGGAGAAATTGAAGCAGAAGCAGAAGCAGAAGCAGAAGGAGAAGGAGAAGAAACAGAAGAAGCAGAGGCAGTAGCAGAAGAAGCAGAAGATGCAGAAGCAGAAGGAGTAGCACAAGGAAAAGCAGAAGAACGAGAAGGAGAAGGAGAAACAGAAGGAGAAGCAGAAAGAGAAGCAGAAGAAGGAGCAGGAGACGGAAAAGCAGCAGGAAAAGCAGAAAGAGCAGCAGAAGGAGAAGCAGGAGATGCAGAAACAGGAGAAGCAGAAGTAGAAGAATCAGGAAAAGGACAAGAAGCAGCAGAAGAAGAGAAGCAGAAACAGAAGGAGAAGCAGATAGAGAAGGAGGGGAAGCAGAAGAAGTAGAAGCAGGAGAAGCAGAAGCATAAGAATCCGAAGAAGCAGAAGCATAACCTGAAACAGAAGGAGAAGCAGGAGAAGCAGAAGAAGCAGAATCTGGAGAAGCAGAATGACAAGCTGAAGGAGAAGCAGAAGCAGAAAGAGAATCAAAAGCAGAAGGAGAAGCAGAAGAAACAGAAGAAGTAGAAGCAGTAGCAGTTGTAGCAGAAACAGAAGGAGAAGCCAAAGGAAAACAGAAGAACAAGAAGGAGAAGGAGAAACAGAAGGAGAAGCAGAATGAGAAGCAAGTAAAGCAGAAGAAGAAGAAGCAGAAGGAGAATCAGAAAGATACGCAGAAGAAGGAGAAGGAGAAGCAGAAGCAGAAGAAGATGCAGAAGGAGAAACAGGAGAAGCAGAAGAAGCAGAAGCAGAAGGAGAAGTAGGAAAAGCAGAAGAAGCAGAAGCAAAAGGAGAAGCAAAAGAAGGAGAAGGAGAAGCAGAAGCAGAAGAAGAAGCATAAGGACAAGCACAAGCAGATGGAGATGCAGAAGGAGAAGCAGGAGAAGCAGAAGAAGCAGAAGCTAAAGGAGAAGCAGAATTAGGAGAAGGAGAAGGAGGAGAAGCAGAAGCAGAATGAGAAGCCGAAGCGGAATGAGAAGGAGAAAGAGAAGCAGGAGAAGCACAAGAAGCAGGAGAAGAAGCAGAAACAGAAGCAGAAGGAGAAGCTGAAGCAGAAGGAGAAGCAGCAGAAGAAGTAGAATCTGAAATTCAGGCACGAGAAACAGAAGTAGCTGAAGCAGAAGTTTATTTTTAAAAGAGAAGCAGAAGGAGAAGTAGAAAAAGCTGCAGAAGAAGCAGAAAAACAAGCAGGAGAAGCAGAAGCAGAAAGAGAAGTAGAAGCAGAAGAAGCAGAAGAAGCAGAAGAAGAAGCAGTAGAAGCATAAGAAGCAGAAATAGGAGAAGCAGAACCAGAAGAAAAAGAAGAAGCATAAGAAGCAGAAGCAGAGGGAGAAACAGAAGAAGGAGAAGGAGCAGCAGAAGGTGAAGCAGAAGGAAATGCAGAAGCAGAAAGAGAAGCAGAAATAGAAAAAGAAGAAGGAGAAGTTGGAGAATCAGAAGAAGCAGAAGCAGAAAGAGAAGCAGAAGAAGGAGAAGGAGAAGGACAAGCAGGAGAAGCAGAAGAAGCAGAAGCGGGAGAAGCAGAAGAAGAAGAACAAACAGAAGAAGGAGAAGGAGCAGAAGGAGAAGCAGAAGCAGAAGGAGAAGCAGAAAGAGAAGCAGAAGAAGCAGAAGAAGCAGTAGCAGGAGAAGCAGAAGCAGAAGAAACAGAAGAAGCCGAAGAATCAGAAGGAGAACCTGCAGCAGAAGGAGAAGCAGAAGCATCAGAAGCTGGAAAAGCAGAAGCAGAAGAAACCGAACAAGCAGAAGAAGCAGAAGCAGAAAGAGAAGCAGAAGAAGAAGGAGAAAGAGAAGGATTAGGAGTAGGAAGAGCAGAAGCAGAATAAGAAGCAGAAAGAGAAGCAGAAGAAGAAGCAGAAGGAGAAACAGAAGAATCAGAAGCAGGAGAAGCAGAAGCAGAATGAGAAGCACAAGAAGGAGAAATTGAAGGAGAAGGAGAAGGAGACGGAGAAGCAGAAGGAGAAGTAGGAGAAGCAGAAGAAGAAGAAGCAGGAGAAGCAGAAACAGAAGAAACAGAAGGAGAAGAGCAGAAGCAGAAGGAGAAGCAGAAGGAGAAGCAGAAGAAGCAGAAGCTGAAGCAGAAGAAGAAGAAACAGAAAAAGCAGAAGAAGCAGAAGAAGAAGCAGCAGGAGAAGCAGAAGAAGAAGAAGGAGAAGGAGAAAGAGAAGGATTAGGAGTAGGAGAAACAGAAGGATAAGCAGAAGCAGAAAGAGAAGGAGAATGAGAAGGAGAAGCAGGAGAAGCAGAAGAAACAGAAGCAGGAGAAGCAGAAGCAGAAGAAACATAGGAAGGAGAAGAAGCAGAAGGAGAAGCAGAAACAGAAGGAAAAGCAGAAAGAGAAGCAGGAGAAGCAGAAGAAGCAGCAGCAGGAGAAGCAGAAGCAGAAGAAGCAGAAGCAGAACCTGAAGCAGAAGGAGAAGCAGGAGAAGCAGAAGAAGCAGAATCTGGAGAAGCAGAAGGAGAAGCGGAAGCAGAAAGAGAAGCAAAAGCAGAAGGAGAAGCAGAAGGGGAAGCAGAAAAAACAGGCAGTAGAAGAAGAAGCAGAAGATTCAGATGCAGAAGGAGAAGCAGAAGGAGAAGCAGAAGGAAAAGCAGAAGAAGGAGAAGGAGAAACAGGAGTAGAAGCAGAAAGAGAAGCAGAAGAAGGAGCAGTAGAAGGAAAAGCAGCAGGAGAAACAGAAAGAGCAGCAGAAGGAGAAGCAGGAAATGCAGAAACAGGAGAAGAACAAGCAGAAGAAACAGGAGAAGGACAAGAAGCAGAAGCAGAAGGAGAAGCAGAAAGAGAAGGAGGGGAAGCAGAAGAAGCAGAAGCAGGTGAAGCAGAAGCATAAGAATCCGAAGAAGCAGAAGCAGAACCTGAAGCAGAAGGAGAAGCAGGAGAAGCAAAAGAAGCAGAATCTTTAGAAGCAGAATGAGAAGCAGAAGGAGAAGCAGAAGCCGAAAGAGAATCAAAAGCAGAAGGAGAAGCAGAAGAAAAAGAAGAAGTAGAAGCAGTAGCAGTTGTAGCAGAAGCAGTAGGAAAAGCAGAAGGAAAAGCAGAAGAACAAGAAGGAGAAGGAGAAACAGAAGGAGAAGCAGAAGGAGAAGCAGAAAGAGAAGCAGGTAAAGCAGAAGAAGAAGAAGCAGAAGGAGAATAAGAAGGAGAAGCAGAAGAAGGAGAAGGAGAAGCAGAAGCAGAAGAAGGTGCAGAAGGAGAAGCAGAAGAAGGAGAAGCAGGAAAAGCAGAAGAAGCAGAAGCAAAAGGAGAAGCAAAAGAAGGAGAAGGAGAAGCAGAGGCAGAAGAAGAAGCATAAGGACAAGCACAAGCAGAAGGAGATGCAGAAGGAGAAG
>NW_012290375.1:0-6347 GCF_000151885.1 Dipodomys ordii | reverse complement strand
CTGTGTCCCGCTGTGTTTCAGCTGTGTCCCCGGCTGTGTCCTCACTGTGTCCCCCGCTATGTCCCGCCATGTCCCCACTGTGTCCCGCTGTTCCCGCTGTGTCCCCCGCTGTGTCCCGGTGTGTCCCTGCTGTGTCCCCCTCTGTGTCCAGCTGTGTCCCTGCTGTGTTCCCGCTGTGTCCTGCTGTGTCCCCGCTGTGTCCCCATTGTGTCCCCTGCTGTGTCCCGCTTTGTCCCGCTGTGTCCCCGCTGTCCCCCTCTGTGTCCCGCTGTGTCCCTCTGTGTTCTCTGCTGTTTCCCACTCTGTCCCCCGCTGTGGCACCGCTGTGTCCCGCTGTGTCCCCGCTGTGTCCCGCTGTGTCACCGCAGTGTACCCACTGTGTCCCGCTGAGTCCCTGCTGTGTCCCCCTGTGTCCAGCTGTTTTCCCCGCTGTATCCTCGCTGTGTCAAGCGCTGTGTCCCGCTGTGTCCCGCTCTGTCCCACGCTGTGTCCCTCGCTGTGTCCCCGCTGTGTCACCGCTGTGTCCCGCTGTGTCCCCCGCTGTGTCCCCAGCTGTGTCCCCACTGTGTCGCGCTGTGTCCCTCGCTGTGTCCCCGCTGTGTCCCACTGTGTCTCCGCTGTGTCCCCCGTTGTGTCCCTCTGTGTCCCCACTGTGTCCCGCTGTGTCCCCGCTGTGTCCCCCTATGTCTCGATGTGTGCTGCTGTGTCCCCGCTGTGTCACCGCTGTGTTCCTCAGTATCCTCGCTGTGCCCCATTGTCCCCAGGTGTGTCCCCCACTGTCCCCCGCTCTGTCCCCCACTGTGTTCCGCTGTGTCCCGCTGTGTCCCCGCTGTCCCCTGCTGTGTCGCGCTGTGTCTCCGATATTTCCCCGCTGTGTCCCGCTGTTTATTGCTGTGTCCCCTGCTTTGTCCTCCGCTGTGTCCCGCTGTGTTCAGCTGTGTCCCCGGCTGTGTCCTCATTGTGTCCCCCGCTATGTCCCGCTGTGTCCCCACTGTGTCCCGCTGTTCCCGCTGTGTCCCTCGCTGTGTCCCAGTGTGTCCCTGCTGTGTCCCCCGCTGTGTCCCGCTGTGTCCCCGCTGTGTCCTGCTGTGTCCCCACTGTGTTCCCGCTGTGTCCCGCTGTGTCCTGCTGTGTCCCAGCTGTGTCCCCGCTGTGTCCCCATTGTGTCCCCCGCTGTGTCCCGCTGTGTCCCCCGCTGTGTCCTGTTGTGTCCCGCTTTGTGCCCCGCTGTGTCCCCGCTGTGTCCCGCTGTGTCCTGCTGTGTCCCCGCTGTGTCCCCGCTGTGTCCCGCTATGTCCCACTGTGTCCTGCTGTGTCCTCGCTGTGTCCCCCGCTGTCTCCCACTCTGTCCCCCGCTACGTCTCACGATTTGTCCTCGCTGTGTCCCACTGTGTCCTGCTGTGCCCCCACTGAGTCCCGTTGTGTCCACAGATGTGTACCACGCTGTGTAACGCTGTATCCCTGCTGTATCGACGCTGTGTCCCGCTGGGTCCCGCTGTGTCCTCGCTGTGTTCCCCGCTGTGTCCCGCAGTGTCCCCCGCTGTGTCCCCCGCTGTGTCCTCGATGTGTCCCCCGCTGTGTCCCGCTGTGTCCTCGCTGGGTCCTCCGCTGTGTCCCGCTATGTCCCCCGCTGTGTCCCGCTGTGTCCTCGCTGGGTACCCCACTGTGTCCGGCTGTGTCCTCGTTGGGTCCCCCGCTGTGTCCCGCTGTGTCCTCGCTGTGTCCCCCGCTGTGTCCCGCTTTGTCCTCGCTGGGTCCCCCACTGTGTCCCGCTGTGTCCCTGCTGTGTCCCGCTGTGTCCTGCTGTGTCCTCGATGTGTCCCCCGCTGTCTCCTGCTCTGTCCCCCGCTTTGTCTCACGATTTGTCCTCGCTGTGTCCCACTGTCTCCCGCTGTGTCCCGCTGTGCCCCCACTGTAACGACGCTGGGTCCCGCTGGGTCCCGCTATGTCCTCCATGTGTTCCCCGCTGTGTCCCGTTGTGTCCCCAGTTGTGTACCTCGCTGTGTCCCGCTGTGTCCCCGCTGTATCGACGCTGGGTCCTGCTGGGTCCCGCTGTGACCTCCCTGTGTCCCCCGCTGTGTCCCGCTGTGTCCCACTGTGTCCGCCACTGTGTCCCACGCTGTGTTCCGCTGGGTCCTCGCTGTGTCCCGCTCTATCCCGCTGTGTCCTCGCTCTGTCCCCCGGTGTGTCCAGCTGTGTCCGCGCTGTGTCCCAAGCTGTGTCCCGCTGTGTACCCCACTGTGTCCCCCTCTGTGTCCCGCTGTGTCCTCGCTGGGTACCCCGCTGTGTCCGGCTGTGTCCTCGCTGGGTCCCCCGCTGTGTCCCGCTGTGTCCTCGCTGTGTCCCCCGCTGTGTCCCACTGTGTCCTCGCTGGGTCCCCCACTGTGTCCCGCTGTGTCCCGCTCTGTCCCTGCTGTGTCCCGCTGTGTCCGCTGCTGTGTCCCGCTGTGTCTACAGCTTTGTTCCTGCTGTGTCCCTCTGTGTCCAGCTGTTTCCCCCTGTGTCCTCACTGTGTCCCACGCTGTGTTCCGCTGAGTCCCTGCTGTGTCCCCCGATGTGCCCCGTTGTGTCCCCAGCTGTGTACCCCGCTGTGGCCCACTGTGTCCCCGCTGTATCGACGCTGTGTCCGGCTGTGTCCCACTGTGTCCTCGCTGTGTCCCCCGCTGTCTCCCGCTCTGTCCCCCGCTGTGTCTCACGCTTTGTCCCAGCTGTGTCCCACTGTGTTCCGCTGTTTCCCGCTGTGCCCCCACTGTGTCCCGTTGTGTCCACAGCTGTGTACCACGCTGTGTAACGCTGTGTCCCGCTGTATCGACGCTGAGTCCCGCTGGGTCCCGCTGTGTCCTCGCTGTGTTCCCCGCTGTGTCCCGCAGTATCCCTGACTGTGTCCCCCGCTGTGTGCTCGCTGTGTCCCCCGCTGTGTCCCGCTGTGTCCTCGCTGGGTCACCCGCTGTGTCCCGCTTTGTCCCCTGCTGTGTCCCACTGGGTCCCACTGTGTCCCGCTCTGTCCCTGCTGTGTCCCGCTGTATCCTGCTGTGTCGTCGCTGTGTCCCCCGCTGTCTCCCGCTCTGTCCCCCGCTGTGTCTCACGATTTGTCCTCGCTGTGTCCCACTGTGTCCCGCTCTGTCCCGCTGTGCCCCCACTGTGTCCCCTTGTGTCCACAGATTTGTACCACACTGTGTAACGCTGTATCCCCGCTGTATCGACGCTGGGTCCCGCTGGGTCCCGCTGTGTCCTCGCTGTGTTCCCTGCTGTGTCCTGCTGTTTCCCCCGGTGTGTCCCCCGCTGTTTTCCTGTCTTTGTCCCCCACTGTGTCCCGCTGTGTCCTCGCTGGGCCCCCCGCTGTTTCCCGCTGGGTCCCCCGCTGTGTCCCTCTGTATCCCGATGTGTCCCCTGCTCTGTACCCTGCTTTGTCCCGTTGTGTCCGCCCCTGTGTCCCGCTGTGTCCCCCGCTGTGTCCCGCTGTGTCTTCGCTGTGTCCCGCTCTGTCTCCCCCTTGTCCCCGCTGTGTCCCGCTCTGTCCCGTGGTGTCCCGCTTTGTCCCCCGCGGTGTCCCCCGCTGAGTCTCCGCTGTGTCCCCGCTGTGTCCCGCTGTGTACTGTTGTGTCCCCCGCTGAGTACCGCTGTGTCCCTGCTGTGTCCCCGATGTGTCCCAATGTGTCCCTGGATGTGTCCCGCTGTGTCTACTGCTGTGTTCCTGCTCTGTCCCGCTGTGTCCCGCTGTGTACCCCTGTGTCCTCACTGTGTCCCACGCTGTGTTCCGCTGAGTCCTTGCTGTGTCCTCCGATGTGCCCCGTTGTGTCCACAACTGTGTACCCCGCTGTAGCCCACTCTGTCCCCGCTGTATCGACCCTGTGTCCCGCTGGGTTCTGCTTTGTTCCCGCTGTGTCCACCGCTGTGTCCTGCTGTGTCCACCGCTGTGTCCCGCTATGTCCCCCGCTCTGTCCCGCTGTGTCCACCGCTGTGTCCCGCTGTGTCCCCCACTGTGTCCCGCTGTGTCCTCGCTGTGTCCCCCGCTGTCTCCCGCTCTGTCCCCCGCTGTGTCTCACGCTTTGTCCCCGCTGTGTCCCACTGTGTTCTGCTGTGTCCCGGTGTGCCCCCACTGTGTCCCGTTGTGTCCACAGCTGTGTACCCCGCTGTGTAACGCTGTGTCCCCGCTGTATCGACGCTGTGTCCCGCTGGGTCCCGCTGTGTCCTCGCTGTGTTCCCCGCTGTGTTTCGCAGTGTCCCCCGCTGTGTCCCCCGCTGTGTCCTCGCTGTGTCCCCTGCTGTGTCCCGCTGTGTCCTTGCTGTGTCCCCCGCTGTGTCCCGCTGTGTCCCCGCAGGGTCACCGCTGTTTCCCGCTGTGTCCCGTGGTGTCCCGCGTTGTCCCCCGCTGTGTCCCCCGCTGAGTCCCCGCTGTGTCTCGCTCTGTCCTCTCTGTGTCCCCCGCTGTGTCCCGCTGTGTCCCATGCTGTTTCCCGCTGTGTCTCCTGCTGTGTTCCTGCTGTGTCCCGCTGTGTCCCGCTGTGTCCCCCTGTGTCCTCACTGTGTCCCACGCTGTGTTCCACTGAGTCCTTGCTGTGTCCCCCGATGTGCCCCGTTGTGTCCCCAGCTGTGTACCCCGCTGTGGCCCACTCTATCCCCGCTGTATCGACGCTGTGTCCCGCTGGGTCCCACTGTGTCCTTGCTGTGTCCACCGCTGTGTCCCGCTGTGTCCACCGCTGTGTCCCACTGTGTCCCCGCTCTGTCCCGCTGTGTCCACCGCTGTGTCCCGCTGTTTCCCCCGCTGTGTCCCGCTGTGTCCCCCGCTCTGTCCCCCTGTGTCCATCGCTGTGTCCCGCTGTTTCCCCCGCTGTGTCCCGCTGTGTCCTCGCTGTGTCCCCCGCTGTCTCACTCTCTGTCATCCACTGTGTCTCACGCTTTGCCCTGCTGTGTCCCACTGTGTTCTGCTGTGTCCCGCTGTGCCCCCACTGTGTCCACAGCTGTGTACCATACTGTATAATGCTGTATCCCTGCTGTATCGACGCTGTGTCCCACTGGGTCCTGCTATGTACTCGGTTGTGTCCAGCTTTGTCATCGCTGTGTCCCCCGCTTTGTCCTGCTGTGTCCTCGCTGGGTTCCCCGCTGGGTCCCGCTGGGTCCCCCGCTGGGTCCCGCTGGGTCCCGCTGTGTCCCGCTGTGTCCCGCTCTGTCCCTGCTGTGTCCTGCTGTGCCCTGCTGTGTCCTAGCTGTGTCCCCCGCTGTCTCGAGCTCTGTCCCTCGCTGTGTCTCACGATTTGTCCTTGCTTTGTCCCACTGTGTCCTGCTGTGTCCCACTGTGCCCACACTGTGTCCCCTTGTGTCCACAGATGTGTACCACACTGTGTAACGCTGTATTCCTGCTGTATCGACGCTGTGTCATGCTGGGTCCCGCTGTGTCCTCGCTGTGTTCCCTGCTGTGTTCCGCTGTGTCCCCCGGTGTGTCCCCCACTGTGTCCTCGCTGTGTCCCCCGCTGTGTCCCGCTGTGTCCCCCGCTGTGTCCCGCTGTGTCCCGCTCTGTCCCCTGCTGTGTACCCTGCTTTGTCCCGCTGTGTCCTCGCTGTGTCCTGCTCTGTCTCCTCCTTGTCCCCGCTGTGTTCCGCTGTGTCCCGTGGTGTCCCGCTTTGTCCCCCGTTGTGTCCCCGGCTGAGTCCCCGCTGTGTCCCCGCTGTGTCCCGCTCTGTCCTCCCTGTGTCCCCGGCTGTGTCCCGCTGTGTCCCCTGCTGTGTCCTGCTGTGTCTACTGCTTTGTTCCTGCTGTGTCCCGCTGTGGCCCACTCTGTCCCCGCTGTATCGACGCTGTGTCCCGCTGGGTCCCGCTGTGTCCTCGCTGTGTCCACCGCTGTGTACCGCTCTGTCCACCACTGTGCACCGCTGTGTCCCCCGCTGTGTCCCCCTTTGTCTACCGCTGTGTCCCGCTGTTTCCCCCGCTGTGTCCCGCTGTGTCCTCGCTGTGTCCCCCTCTGTCTCCCGCTCTGTCCCACGCTGTGTCTCACGCTTTCTCCCCAATGTGTCCCACTGTGTTCCGCTGTGTCCCGCTGTGACCCCACTGTGTCCCGTTGTGTCCACAGCTGTGTACCACGCTGTGTAACGCTGTGTCCCCGCTGTATCGACGTTGTGTCCCGCTGTGTCCCGCAGTGTCCCCCGCGGTGTCCCCTGCTGTGTCCTCGCTGTGTTCCCCGCTGTGTCCCGCTGTGTCCTCGCTGGGTCCCCCGCTGTGTCCCACTGTGTCCCCTGCTGTGTCCCGCTGTGTCCCGCTCTGTCCCGCTGTGTCCTGCTGTCCAAAAAAGTCCTCGCAAATCCCCCGCTGTAAACCGCTCTGTCCCATGCTACGTCTCACGATTAGTCCT
>NW_012290374.1:0-5978 GCF_000151885.1 Dipodomys ordii | reverse complement strand
ATCACCTCTCTGTCCCTGCTGTCCCCCTTGTGTCTCCCGCTGTGTCCCCTCTCTGTCCCCTGCTGTCCCCCGCTGTGTCTCCCGCTGTGTCCCGCTGTGTCCCGCTGTGTCGCCCGCTTTGTCCCGCTGTGCCCCTGCAGTGTCCCCGCTGTGTCACACTGTGTCATACTGTGTCCCGTGTTGTCCCGCTTTGGCCCCCGGTGTGACCTCGCTGTGTTTCTCGCTTTGTCCCGCTGTGTACCCTTCTGTGTCCCCCGCTGTGCCCCGCTGTGTACCCCGCTGTGTCCAGCTGGGTCCTCTCTTTGTCCCTCGCTGTCTCCTGCTTTGTCCCACGCTGTGTCCCGCTGTGACCCGCTGTGTCCTGGCTGTGTCCCCTGCTGTGTCCCGCTGTGTTCCCCGCTGTGACCCGCTGTGTCCCGCTGTGTCCTCCACTGTGTCCCTGCTGTCTCCCCGCTGTGTCCCACTGTGTCCCGCTGTGCCCCCACTGTGTCCCGTTGTGTCCACAGTGTGTACCACGCTATGTAACGCTGCCTCCCCTCTGTATCGACGCTGTATCCCGTTGTGTCCCGCTGTGTCCTCGCTGTGTTCCCCACTGTGTCCCGCTGTGTTCCCCGCTGTGTCCCCCGCTGTGCCTTCGCTGTGTCCCCTGTTGTGTCCCGCTGTGTCCTCACTGGGTAGCCCACTGTGTCCCGCTGTGTCCCCCGCTGTCCCCCGCTGTTTCCCGCTGTGTCCCGCTGTGTCCCCTGCTTTATCTTGCTGTGTCCCACAGTGTCCCCGCTGTGTCCCGCTGTGTAACACTGTGTCCCGTGGTGTCCCATTTTGTCCCACGCTGTGTCCCCAGCTGCGTCCCCTCTGTGTCGCCGCTGTGTCCCCTCTCTGTCCTCTGCTGTCCCCCGCTCTGTCCCCCCCTGTGTCCCCCACTGTGACCCGCTGTGTCCCGCTGTGTCCCCCGGTGTGTCCCCACTGTGTGCACCCTGTGTCCCACTGTGTACCCCGCTGTGTCCAGCTGTGTTCCGGTGTGTCCCGCTGTGTACCCCTCTGTGTCCCCCTCTGTGTCCTGCTGTGTTCCCCACTGTGTCCCGCTGTGTCCCGCTGTGTCCCCCGCTGTGTCCCTGCTGTGTCCCCGCTGTGTCCTGCTGTATACTGCTGTGTCCCCCGCTGAGTCCCGCTGTGTCCCCGCTGTGTCCCGCTGTGTTCCCCATGTGTCCCCCGCTGTGTCCCACTGTGTCCCCCACTGTTTCCCCCGCTGTGTCCTCACTGTGTCCCCCGCTGTATCCCGCTGTGTCCTCGCTGTGTCCCCAGCTGTGTCCCGCTGTGTCCCCCGCTGTGTCCCGCTGTGTCCCGCTGTGTCCCCTGCTGTGTACCCTGCTTTGTCCCACTGTGTCCTCGCTGTGTCCTGCTCTGTCTCCTCCTTGTCCCCGCTGTGTTCCGCTGTGTCCCGTGGTGTCCCGCTTTGTCCCCCGCTGTGTCCCCCGCTGAGTCCCCGCTGTGTCCCCGCTGTGTCCCGCTCTGTCCTCCCTGTGTCCCCGGCTGTGTCCCGCTGTGTCCCCTGCTGTGTCCTGCTGTGTCTACTGCTTTGTTCCTGCTGTGTCCCGCTGTGGCCCACTCTGTCCACGCTGTATCGACGCTGTGTCCCGCTGGGTCCCGCTGTGTCCTCGCTGTGTCCACCGCTGTGTACCGCTCTGTCCACCGCTGTGTCCCGCTGTGTCCCCCGCTCTGTCCCCCTTTGTCTACCGCTGTGTCCCGCTGTTTCCCCCGCTGTGTCCCGCTGTGTCCTCGCTGTGTCCCCCTCTGTCTCCCGCTCTGTCCCACACTGTGTCTCACGCTTTGTCCCCGATGTGTCCCACTGTGTTCCGCTGTGTCCCGCTGTGACCCCACTGTGTCCCGTTGTGTCAACAGCTGTGTACCACGCTGTGTATTGCTGTGTCTCCGCTGTATCGACGCTGTGTCCCGCTGTGTCCCGCAGTGTCCCCCGCTGTGTCCCCCGCTGTGTCCTCGCTGTGTTCCCCGATGTGTCTCGCAGTGTCCCCCGCTGTGTCCCCCGCTGTGTCCTCGCTGTGTCCCCCACTGTGTCCCGCTGTGTCCTCGCTGGGTCCTCAGCTGTGTCCCGCTGTGTCCCCCGCTGTGTCCCGCTGTGTCCCGCTCTGTCCCGCTCTGTCCCTGCTGTGTCCCGCTGTGTACTGCTGTGTCCTCGCTGTGTCCCCCGCTGTCTCCCGCTCTGTCCCCCGCTTCGTCTCACGATTTGTCCTCGCTGTGTCCCCCGCTGTCTCCCGCTCTGTACCCCGCTTCGTCTCACGATTTGTCCTCGCTGTGTCCCACTGTGTCCCGCTGTGTCCCGCTGTGCCCCCACTGTGTCCCGTTGTGTCCACAGATGTGTACCACGCTGTGTAAGGCTGTATCCCAGCTGTATCGACACTGTGTCCCGCTGGGTCCCGCTGGGTCCTCGCTGGGTCCACCGCTGTGTCCCAATGTTTCCACCGCTGTGTCCCGCTGTGTCCCCCGCTCTCTCCCCCTGTGTCCACCGCTGTGTCCCGCTGTTTCCCCCGCTGTGTCCCGCTGTGTCTTCGCTGTGTCCCCCGCTGTCTCCCGCTCTGTCCCCCGCTGTGTCTCACGCTTTGTCCCCGCTGTGTCCCACTGTGTTCCGCTGTGTCCCGCTGTGTCACTCTCTGTCCCTGCTGTGTCACGCTGTGTCCTGCTGTGTCCTCGCTGTGTCCCCTGCTGTCTCCCGCTCTGTCCCACGCTACGTCTCACGATTTGTCCTCGCTGTGTCCCACTGTGTCCTGCTGTGCCCCCACTGTGTCCCGTTGTGTCCACAGATGTGTACCACGCTGTGTAACGCTGTATCCCCGCTCTATCGACGCTGTGTCCCACTGGGTCCCGCTGTGTCCTCGCTGTGTTCCCCACTGTGTCCCTCAGTGTCCCCCACTGTGTCCCCCGCTCTGTCCTTGCTGTGTCCCCCGCTGTGTCCCGCTGTGTTCTCGCTGGGTCCTCCGCTGTGTCCCGCTGTGTCCCCCGCTGTGTCCCACTGTGTCCTCGCTGTGTCCCCCGCTGTGTCCTGCTGTGTCCCACTGTGTCCCGTGGTGTCCCAGTTTGTCCTTCGCTGTGTCCCCAGGTGAGTCCCCGCTGTGTCCCGCTGTGTCCCCCACTGGGTCCTGCTGTGTCCCCGCAGGGTCACCGCTGTTTCCCGCTGTGACCCGCTGTGTTCCATGGTGTCCCGCTTTGTCCCCCGCTGTGTCCCCCGCTGAGTCCCCGCTGTGTCCCCCGTTTTGTACCGCTGTGTCCCCGCAGTGTCCCCACTGTGTCCCGCTGTGTCACACTGTCCCGTGGTGTCCTGCTTTGTCCCCCGCTGTGTCCCCCACTGAGTCCCCTCTGTGTCACAACTGTGTCCCGCTGTGTCCTCGCTGTGTCCCCCGCTTTGTCCCCAGCTGTATCCCGCACCCCACTGTACCGCTGTGTCCTCGCTGTGTCCCCCACTGTGTCCAGCTGTGTCCTCCGTGTATCCCAAGCTGCGTACCGTTGTGTCCCTCTGTGTCCCCGCTGTGTCCCGCTATGTTCCCGCAGTGTCCTCGCTGTGTCCCGCTGTGTCCCGCTTGTCCTCGCTGTGTCCCCCGCTGTGTCCCTTTGTGTCCCCAGCTGTGTACCCCGCTGTGTCATGCTGGGTCCCCACTCTATCGACACTGTGTCCTGCTGGGTCTCGCTGGGTCCTCGCTGTGTTCCCCGTTGTGTCCCGCTGTGTCCCCGGCTGTGTCCCCGCTGTGTCCCTGCTGTGTCCCTGCTGTGTCGCCGCTGTGTCCCGCTGTGTCCCGCTGTGTCCTCGCTGTGTACCACGCTGTGTTCCGCTGTGTCCCCCGCTGTGTCCCGCTGTGTCCCCGCTGTGTCCCACTGTGTCCCCCGCTGTGTCCCGCTGTGTCCCGCTGTGTCCCTGCTGTGACCCTCTCTGTCCCCGCTGTATTGACGCTGTGTCCCGGTGTGTCCCGCTGTGTCCGCGCTTTGTTTCTGGCTGTGTCCCGCTGTGTACCCCTCTGTGTCCCCTGCTGTGTCCCGCTGTGTCCCCTCTCTGTCCCCTGCTATCCCCCGCTGTGTCCCCCGCTGTGTCTCACTGTGTCGCCCGCTTTGTCCCGCTGTGCCCCTGCAGTGTCCCCGCTGTGTCCCACTCTGTCACACTGTGTCCCGTGTTGTCCCGTTTTGTCCCCCGCTGTGACCTCACAGTGTTTCCCGCTGTGTCCCGCTGTGTCCTCGCTGTGTTCCCCGCTGTGTCCCGCTGTGTCCCCCGTTGTGTCCACCGCTGTGTCCTGCTGTGTCCCGCTGGGTCCCCCACTGTGTCCGACTGTGTCCCCGCTGTGTCCCGCTGTGTCCCCGCTGTGTGCCCGCTGTGTCCCGCTGTGTACCCCGCTGTGTCTAGCTGTGTCCTTTTGTGTCACGCTGTTTCCCCGCTGTGTCCCTGCTGTGTCCCTCTGTGTACCCCGCTGTGTCCAGCTTGGTCCCCGCTGTGTCTCGCTGTGTCCCACGCTCTGTCCCACACTGTGTCCCGAAGTGTCCCCCGCTGTGTCCCGCAGTGTCGCCCGCTGTGTCCCACTGTGTCCCCCGCTGAGTCCCCGCTGTGTCACCTCTGTGTCCCGCTGTTTCCTCGCTGTGTCCCCTGCTGTTTCCCTCTCTGTCCCTCGCTGTGTCTCACGCTTTGTCCCCGCTGTGTCCCACTGTGTCCCGCTGTGTCCCGCTGTGCCCCCACTGTGTCCCGTTTTGTCCACAGTGTGTACCACGCTGTGTAACGCTGCCTCCCCGCTGTATCGACGCTGTGTCCTGTTGTGTCCCGCTGTGTCCTCGCTGTGTTCCCCACTGTGTCCCGCTATGTCCCCCGCTGTGTCCCCCGCTGTGTCCTCGCTGTGTCCCCTGTTGTGTCCCGCTGTGTCCTCACTGGGTAGCCCAATGTGTCCCGCTGTGTCCCCCGCTGTCCCCCGCTGTGTCCCGCTGTGTCCCGCTGTGTCCCACGCTTTATCTTGCTGTGTCCCGCAGTGTCACCGCTGTGTGTAACACTGTGTCCCGTGGTGTCCCACTTTGTCCCACGCTGTGTCCCCGGCTGCGTCCCATCTGTGTGGCCGCTGTGTCCCCTCTCTGTCCTCTGCTGTCCCCCGCTGTCCCCCGCTGTGTCCCCCGCTGTGTCCCCCGCTGTGTCCCCACTGTGTGACCCCTGTGTCCCACTGTGTACCCCGCTGTGTCCAGCTGTGTTCCCGCTGTGTCCCGCTGTGACCCGATGTGTTCCCAGCTGTGTCCCGCTGTGTACCCCTCTGTGTCCCCCTCTGTGTCCCGCTGTGTTCCCCGCTGTGTCCCGCTGTGTCCCCCGCTGTGTCCCTGCTGTGTCCCCGCTGTGTCCTGCTGTATACTGCTGTGTCCCCCGCTGAGTCCCGCTGTGTCCCCGCTGTGTCCCGCTGTGTTCCCCATGTGTCCCCCGCTGTGTCCCACCGTGTCCCACTGTGTCCCCCACTGTTTCCCCCGCTGTGTCCGGCTGTGTCCCCCGCTGTGTGCCGCTGTGTCCCGCTATGTCCCCCGCTTTGTCCTGCTGTGTCCCCGCAGTGTCCCCGCTGTGTCCCGCTGTGTCACACTGTGTCCCGTGGTGTCCCACTTTGTCCCCTGCTGTTTCCCCCGCTGTGTCCTCCGCTGAGTCCCCTCTGTATCGACGCTGTGTCCCGCTGTGTCCTCGCTGTGTTCCCCGCTGTGTCCCGCTGTGTCCCCTGCTGTGTCCCCCGCTGTGTCCTCGCTGTGTCCCCCGCTGTGTCCTGCTGTGTCCTCGCTGGGTCCCCCGCTGTGTCCCGCTGTGTCCCCCACTGTGTCCCGCTGTGTCCGACTGTGTCCCTCTCTGTCCCCGCTGTGTCCCGCTGTGTCCCGCTGTGTCCCCTCTGTGTGCCTGCTGTGTCCCGCTGTGTACTCACGCTGTGTCCAGCTGTGTCACCGAGGTGTCCCGCTGTGGCCCTACTCTGTCA
>NW_012290373.1:0-1028 GCF_000151885.1 Dipodomys ordii | reverse complement strand
ATATATCGTCTTCACGTTCTATGCAGAACTCAATCGAAGAACAAGATACAAAATTTCCTCTGGATGGAGTTACTGCGTCTAACCATAGTTTCTCCATGGTTCAATCTAAAAAGACCCCCATATCATAAATAAGAATTAGGTACATACAACATTCCACTCTTAATGCAGGGGAGAAATCGCGAGATAACTATCTCATTTTATCCATGTCAAAAGTCCTAGGAAGATTACCGGTTAGACGCTCTCGGCACGGTAGACCATATCAAAACCGCGAACCAAGGCTGCCCGGGCAGTCGCATTACCCGGGGCCCGGGCCTCCGGCCTCCCGCGCCGCCCCGCCTCAGCACACCTGGGCTGCGCCGGAGGCGCGCGGACGCGGGCGCCGCCCCGTTGGCGCGGCCCGAGCGCGGCCGGCCCGCCAGCCTCCCGCCATCTCAGCCCGCCCCGGAAGAGCGCGACGCGCAGACGCAGAGGCGGGGCGGAGCCTCGGCGGCCAGGGGCGGGCCCCTACGTGACTTCCGGAAGCGCGGGGGAAGGTGCGACAGGCCGCGCGGAATCGGTGTCGCAGCCCGGAGTTGGAGTCTCTAGGCAGCGACGTCGGACATCTCCGGCGAAGGGCGGCGCAGGCGCAGAGGCGCTGCCGAGTGGGCGGGGTCATGGGCGGAACCTGGGCAGTACGCTCCCAATGCGCTCGCAGATTTGCGCGGCGGGGGCGGGGCCTGGGCGGCGGGGGCGGGGCCTGGGCGGCGGGGCGGGGCCTCAGCCCGAGGCCTGCTCGGGGCTCCTGCCACCTGCATGGTTGGTCCCAGCACCCAGGATCTGTCTAGTTCTCTGGATCGTGGGGTGTCGTGGCGTGGATTTCATTTCGTTTCAGCCGGATTTTACTTCCACTATACTTTTCCGTTTTAAAATCTTAACTCTTTCTCTTCGCTGAACCAGACAGCGAAGGAATTTGTAAAGCCTGGTCCAGTACAAAGTAAGAAGATGAGCTGGTGCTGGCTGCTCACACCCAGAAGATCTGAGATCCCAGC
>NW_012290372.1:0-4428 GCF_000151885.1 Dipodomys ordii | reverse complement strand
CTGTGTTCCTTCTCTGTCTCTGCTGTCCAACTCTGTGTCCTTCATTGTGTCCCACTCTGTCCTGCTGTGTCCCCCGCTGTGTCCCGCTGTGTCCTCGCTGTGTCCCCTGTTTCACACTGTGTCCCCTGGTGTCCCTTTTTGTCCCCTGCTGTGTCCCCCACTGAGTCCCCTCTGTGTCGCTGCTGTGTCTTGCTGTGTCCTCGCTGTTTCCCCCGCTGTGTCCCGCTGTGTCCTCGCTGTGTTCTCCGCTGTGTCCCCCTCTGTGTCCAGCTGTGGCCCCCGCTGTGTCCCGCTGTGTCCTCGCTGTGTTCTCCGCTGTGTACCCCGCTGTGTCCATCTGTGTCACCGCTGTGTCCCGCTGTGGCCACTCTCTGTCAACGCTGTCCCCCGCTGTGTCCTCGCTGTTTCCAGCTGTGTCCCGCTGTGTCCCTCGTTTGTCCTGCTGTGTCCCCGCAGTGTCCCCGCTGTGTCCTGCTCTGTCACACTGTGTCCCGTGGAGTCCCACTTTGTCCCCCGCTGTGTCCCCCACTGAGTCCCCTCTGTGTTGCCGCTGTGTCCCGCTGTGTCCACACTGTGTCCCCCGCTGTCTCCTGCTTTGTCCCACGCTGTGTTTCGCTGTGTCCCGCTGTGTCCTCGCTGTGTCCCCAGCTGTGTCCCGCTGTGTCCTCGCTGTGTCCCCAGCTGTGTCCTGCTGTGTCCCGCTGTGTACCCCGCTGTGTCCCGCTATGTTCCCGCAGTGTCCCCGCTGTGTCCCGCTGTGTCCCGCTTTGTCCTCGCTGTGTCCCCCGCTGTGTCCCGCTGTGTCCCCGCTGTGTGCCCGCTGTGTCCCGCTGTGTACCCCGCTGTGTCCATCTGTGTCACCGCTGTGTCCCGCTGTGGCCCCTCTCTGTCAACGCTGTCCCCCGCTGTGTCCTCGCTGTTTCCAGCTGTGTCCCGCTGTGTCCCCCGTTTGTCCTGCTGTGTCCCCACAGTGTCCCCGCTGTGTCCCGCTGTGTCACACTGTGTCCCGTGGTGTCCCATTTTGTCCCCCGCTGTGTCCCCCACTGAGTCCCCTCTGTGTTGCCGCTGTGTCCCGCTGTGTCCACGCTGTGTCCCCCGCTGTCTCCCGCTTTGTCCCCCGCTGTGTTTCGCTGTGTCCCGCTGTGTCCTCACTGTGTCCCCAGCTGTATCCCGCTGTGTCCTCGCTGTATCCCCAGCTATGTCGTGCTGTGTCCCGCTGTGTACCCCGCTGTGACCCGCTATGTTCCTGCAGTGTCCCCGCTGTGTCCCGCTGTGTCCCGCTGTGTCCTCGCTGTGTCCCCTGCTGTGTCCCGTTGTTTCCCCAGCTGTGTACCCCGCTGTGTGCCGCTGTGTCCCCGCTCTATCCACGCTGGGTCCTGCTGGGTCCTGCTGTGTCCTCCCTGTGTTCCCCGCTGTGTCCCGCGGTGTCTACTGCTGTGTCCCCGCTGTGTCCCGCTGTGTCTCGCTGTGTCCCGCTGTGTCATCGCTGTGTCCCCCGCTGTGTTCCGCTGTGTCCTCGCTGTGTCCCCCGCTGTGTCCCATTGTGTCCCCAGCTGTGTACCCCGCTGTGTCCTGCTGTTTCCCGCTGTGTCCTTGCTGTGTCCCCCCTGTGTTCCGTTGTGTCCTCGCTGTGTCCCATTGTGTCCCCAGCTGTGTACCCCGCTGTGTCCTGCTGTGTCCCCGCTGTGTCCTCGCTGTGTCCCCCACTGTGTCCCGCAGTGCCCTCGCTGTGTGCCCGCTGTGTCCCGCTGTGTACCCCGCTGTGTCCATCTGTGTCACCGCTGTGTCCCGCTGTGGCCCCTCTCTGTCACCGCTGTCCCCCACTGTGTCCCCGCTGTTTCCAGCTGTGTCCCGCTGTGTCCCCCGTTTGTCCTGCTGTGTCCCCGCAGTGTCCCAGCTGTGTCCCGCTGTGTCACACTATGTCCCGTGGTGTCCTGCTTTGTCTCCCTCTGTGTCCCCCACTGAGTCCCCTCTGTGTCGCCGCTGTGTCCCGCTGTGTCCACGCTGTGTCCCCCGCTGTCTCCCGCTTTGTCCCCCGCTGTTTCGCTGTGTCCCGCTGTGTCCTCCCTGTGTCCCCCTCTGTGTCCCACTGTGTCTTCGCTGTGACCCCAGGTGTCCTGCTGTATCCTGCTGTATCCCGCTGTGTACCCCGCTGTGACCCGCTATGTTCCCGCAGTGTCCCGCTGTGTCCCGCTGTGTCCTCGCTGTGTCCCCCGCTGTGTCCCGTTGTGTCGCCAGCTGTGTACCCCGCTGTGTCCCGCTGTGTCCCCGCTGTTTCGACGCTGTGTCCCGCTGGGTCCCGCTGTGTCCTCGATGTGTTCCCTGCTGTGTCCCGCTGTGTCTACTGCTGTGTCCCCGCTGTGTCCCCCGCTGTGTCCCGCTATGGCCCCTCTCTGTCTCCGTTGTCCCCAGCTGTGTCCCCCCCTGTGTCCAGCTGTGTCCCGCTGTGTCCCTCGTTTGTCCTGCTTTGTCCCCGCTGTGTCCCGCTGTGTCCTCGCTGTGTCCCCAGCTGTGTCCTGCTGTGTTCCGCTGTGTACCCCGCTGTGTCCTGCTATGTTCCCGCAGTGTCCCCGATGTGTCCGGCTGTGTCCCGCTGTGTCCTCGCTGTGTCCCCCGCTGTGTCCCGTTGTGTCCTCGCTGTGTCCCCCGCTGTGTCCCGTTGTGTCCCCAGCTGTGTACCCCGCTGTGTCCCACTGTGTCCCCGCTGTATCGACGCTGTGCCCCGCTGGGTCCCGCTGTGTTCTCGATGTGTTCCCCGCTGTGTTCCGCTGTGTCTACTGCTATGTCCCCGCTGTGTCCCGCTGTGTTTCTCTGTGTCACCGCTGTGTCCCGCTGTGTCCCCTCTCTGTCTCCGTAGTCCCCAGCTGTGTCCCCCCCTGTATCCAGCTGTGTCCCGCTGTGTCCCCCGTTTGTCCTGCTTTGTCCCTGCTGTGTCCCGCTGTGTCCTCGCTGTGTCCCCAGCTGTGTCCTGCTGTGTTCCGCTGTGTACCCCGCTGTGACGTGCTGTGTCCCCCGCTGTGTCCTCGCTGTGTCCCCTGCTGTGTCCCGCTGTGTCCCCACTGTGTGCCCGCTGTGTCCCGCTGTGTACCCCGCTGTGTCCAACAGTGTCACCGCTGTGTCCCGCTGTGTCCCTCTCTGTCAACGCTGTCCCCCGCTGTGTCCTCGCTGTTTCCAGTTGTGTCCCGCTGTGTCCCCCGTTTGTCCTGCTGTGTCCCCGCAGTGTCCCCGCTGTGTCCCGCTGTGTCACACTGTGTCCCGTGGTGTCCCATTTTGTCCCCTACTGTGTCCCCCACTGAATCCCCTCTGTGTTGCCGCTGTGTCCCGCTGTGTCCACGCTGTGTCCCCCGCTGTCTCCCGCTTTGTCCCCCGCTGTGTTTCGCTGTGTCCTGCTGTGTCCTCCCTGTGTCCCCCTCTGTGTCCCACTGTGTCTTCGCTGTGACCCCAGCTGTGTCCTGCTGTGTCCCGCTGTGTACCCTGCTGTGACCCGCTATTTTCCCGCAGTGTCCCTGCTGTGTCCCGCTGTGTCCCGCTGTGTCCTCGCTGTGTCCCCCGCTGTGGCACGTTGTGTCCCCAGCTGTGTACCCCGCTGTGTCCCGCTGTGTCCCCTCTGTATCGACGCTGTGTCCCGCTGGGTCCTGCTGTGTCCTCCCTGTGTTCCCCGCTGTGTCCCGCTGTGTCCCTCACTGTGTCCCGCTGTGTCTTCTGCTGTGTCCCCGCTGTGTCCCACTGTGTCCCGCTGTATCCTCGCTGTGTCCCACGCTGTGTTCCGCTGTGTCCCGCTGTGTTCCCAGCTTTGTCCCGCTGTGTCTCGCTGTGTCCTGCTGTGTCCTCGCTGTGTCCCCCGTTGTGTTCCGCTGTGTCCTCGCTGTTTCCCCTCTCTGTCTCCGCTGTCCCCCGCTGTGTCCCCCGCTTTGTCCCGCTGTGTTCCCGCCGTGTCCCCGCTGTGTCCCGCTGTGTCCTCGCTGTGTTCCCCGCTGTGTCCCGCTGTGTACCCCTCTGTGTCCCCCACTGTGTCCCGCTGTATCCCCCGCTCTGTCCCTGCTGTGTCCCTGCTGTGTCCCGCTGTGTCCCTCTGTGTACTGCTGTGTCCCTTTGTGTCCCCGCTGTGTCTCCGCTATGTCCCAATTTGTCCTCGCTGTGTCCCCCGCTATATCCCGCTGTGTCCTCCCTGCGTCCCACGCTGTCCCCCGCTGTGTCTCACGCTTTGTCCCCGCTGTGTCCCACTGTGTCCCGCTGTGTCCCGCTGTGCCCTCACAGTGTCCCGTTGTGTCCACAGCTGTGTACCACGCTGTGTAACGCTGTGTCCCCGCTAAATCGACGCTGTGTCCCGCTGTGTCGCGCTGTGTCTCGCTGTGTCCCGCTGTGTCCTCGCTGTGTCCACACTTTGTGGTCTTCTGTGTCCTCGCTATGTTCCCCGCTGTGTCCCGC
>NW_012290371.1:0-7902 GCF_000151885.1 Dipodomys ordii | reverse complement strand
CATGTGTCCCGCTGTGTCCTCGCTGTGTCCCCCGCTGAGCTTTGCTGTGTCCCGCTGTGCCCCCACTGTGTCCCGTTGTGTCCATAGCTGTGTACCACGCTGTGTAACACTGTGTCCCCGCTGTATCGACGCGGTGTTCCGCTCGGTCCCGCTGTGCCATCGCTGTGTTCCCCGCTGTGTCCCGCTGTGTCCCCCGCTGTATCCCCCTCTGTGTCCTCACTGTGTCCCCCGCTGTGTCCCATTGTGTCCTCGGTGGGTCCCCCGCTGTGTCCCGCTGTGTCCCCCGCTGTGTCCCGCTGAGTCCCGCTGTGTCCCGCTGTGTCCTCGCTGTGTCCCCCGCTGTCTCCCACTTTGTCCCCCGTTGTGTCCCGCTCTGTTCCGCTGTATCCTGGCTGTGTCCCCCGCTGTGTCCCCGCTGTGTCCTAAGCTGTGTCCCGCTATGTCCCGCTGTGTACCCCGCTGTGTCCCGCTATGTTCCCGCAGTGCCCATGCTGTGTCCCGCTGTGTCCAGCTGTGTCCTCGCTGTGTCCGCCGCTGTGTCCCGTTGTATCCGCCGCTGTGTCCCGTTGTGTTCCCAGCTGTGTACCCCGCTGTGTCCCGCTGTGTCCCCGCTGTATCGACGCTGTGTCCCGCTGTGTCCCGCTGTGTCCTCCCTGTGTTCCCCGCTGTGTCCCGCTGTGTCCCCCACTGTGTCCCGGTGTGTCTACGGTTGTGTCCCCACTGTGTCCCGCTGTGTCCCGCTGTGTCCCGCTGTGTCCCCCGCTTTGTCCCGCTGTGTCCTCGCAGTGTCCCCGCTGTGTCCCGCTGTGTCACACTGTGTCCCGTGCTGTCCCGCTTTTTCCCCCGCTGTGTCCCCAGCTGAGTCCCAAGCTGTGTCCTGCTGTGTCCCACTGTGTACCCCACTGTGTCCCGCTATGTTCCCCCAGTGCCCCTGCTGTGTCCCGCTGTGTCCCCTTGTGTCCTCGCTGTGTCTCCCGCTGTGTCCCGTTGTGTCCCCAGCTGTGTACCCCGCTGTGTCCCGCTGTGTCCCCGCTGTATCGACGCTGTGTCCCGCTGGGTCCCGCTGTGTCCTCGATGTGTTCCCCGCTGTGTCCCGCTGTGTCTACTGCTGTTACCCGCTGTGTCCCCCGCTGTGTCCCGCTGTGGCCCCTCTCTGTCTCCGTTGTCCCCAGCTGTGTCCCCCCCTGTGTCCAGCTGTGTCCCGCTGTGTCCCTCGTTTGTCCTGCTTTGTGCCCGCTGTGTCCTGCTGTGTCCTCGCTGTGTCCCCAGCTGTGTCCTGCTGTGTTCCGCTGTGTACCCCGCTGTGTCCCGCTATGTTCCCGCAGTGTCCCCGCTGTGTCCGGCTGTGTCCCGCTGTGTCCTCGCTGTGTCCCCGGCTGTGTCCCATTGTGTCCTCGCTGTGTCCCCCGCTGTGTCCCGTTGTGTCCCCAGCTGTGTACCCCGCTGTGTCCCGCTGTGTCCCCGCTGTATCGACGCTGTGTCCCGCAGGGTCCCGCTGTGTCCTCGATGTGTTCCCCGCTGTGTTCCGCTGAGTGTACTGCTATGTCCCCGCTGTGTCCCGCTGTGTTTCTCTGTGTCACCGCTGTGTCCCGCTGTGTCCCCTCTCTGTCTCCGTAGTCCCCAGCTGTGTCCCCCCCTGTGTCCAGCTGTGTCCCGCTGTGTCCCCCGTTTGTCCTGCTTTGTCCCTGCTGTGTCCCGCTGTGTCCTCGCTGTGTCCCCAGCTGTGTCCTGCTGTGTCCCGCTGTGTACCCCGCTGTGTCCCGCTATGTTCCCACAGTGTCCCTGCTGTGTCCCGCTGTGTCCCGCTATGTTCCCACAGTGTCCCTGCTGTGTCCCGCTGTGTCCCGCTGTGTCCTCGCTGTGTCCCTCGCTGTGTGCCGCTGTGTCCCCGCTGTGTGCCCGCTGTGTCCCGCTGTGTACCCCGCTGTGTCCATCTGTGTCACCGCTGTGTTCCGCTGTGGCCCCTCTCTGTCAACGCTGTCCCCCGCTGTGTCCTCGCTGTTTCCAGCTGTGTCCCGCTGTGTCCCCCGTTTTTCTTGCTGTGTCCCCGCAGTGTCCCCGCTGTGTCCCGCTGTGTCACACTATGTCCCGTGGTGTCCCATTTTGTCCCCTACTGTGTCCCCCACTGAGTCCCCTCTGTGTTGTCGCTGTGTCCCGCTGTGTCCACGCTGGGTCCCCCGCTGTCTCCCGCTTTGTCCCCCGCTGTGTTTCGCTGTGTCCCGCTGTGTTCTCGCTGTGTCCCAGCTGTGTCCCGCTGTGTCCTCACTGTGTCCCCAGCTATGTCCTGCTGTGTCCCGCTGTGACCCGCTATGTTCCCGCAGTGTCCCCGCTGTGTCCCCTGCTGTGTTCCGTTGTGTCCCCAGCTGTGTACCCCGCTGTGTGCTGCTGTGACCCCGCTGTATCCAAGCTCGGTCCCGCTGGGTCCCGCTGTGTCCTCCCTGTGTTCCCCGCTGTGTCCCGCTGTGTCTACTGCTGTGTCCCCGCTGTGTCCCGCTGTGTCCTCGCTGTGTCCCCCGCTGTGTTCCGCTGTGTCCCCCGCTGTGTCCCATTGTGTCCCCAGCTGTGTACCCCGCTGTGTCCTGCTGTGTCCCGCTGTGTCCTCGCTGTGTCCCCCCCTGTGTTCCGTTGTGTCCTCGCTGTGTTCCCCGCTGTGTCCCGTTGTGTCCCCAGCTGTGTACCCTGCTGTGTCCTGCTGTGTCCCCACTGTGTCCTCGCTGTGTCCTCCACTGTGTCCCGCAGTGCCCTCGCTGTGTCCCGCTGTGTCCTGCTGTGTCCCACTCTGTCCCCGCTGTGTCCCACTGTGTCCCCCGCTTTTTCCCACTGTGTCCCGCTGTATCCCCGCTGTATCCCGCTGTGTCCCGATGTGTCCCCGCTGTGTGCCCGCTGTGTCCGGCTGTGTACCCCGCTGTGTCCATCTGTATCACCGCTGTGTCCCGCTATGGCCCTCTCTGTCAACGCTGTCCCCCGCTGTGTCCCTGCTGTTTCCAGCTGTGTCCCGCTGTGTCCCCCGTTTGTCCTGCTGTGTCCCCGCAGTGTCCCCGCTGTGTCCCGCTGTGTCACACTGTGTCCCGTGGTGTCCCGCTTTGTCTCCCGCTGTGTCCCCCACTGAGTCACCTCTGTGTCCCCGCTGTGTCCATGCTGTGTCCCCCGCTGTCTCCCGCTTTGTCCCCCGCTGTGTTTCGCTGTGTCCCGCTGTGTCCTCCCTGTGTCCCCCTCTGTGTCCCACTGTGTCTTCGCTGTGACCCCAGCTGTGTCCTGCTGTGTCCCGCTGTGTACCCCGCTGTGACCCGCTAAGTTCCCGCAGTGTCCCCGCTGTGTCCTGCTGTGTCCCGCTGTGTCCTCGCTGTGTCCCCCGCTGTGGCACGTTGTGTCCCAAGCTGTGTACCCCCCTGTGTCGCGCGGTGTCCCCTCTGTATCGACGCTGGGTCCTGCTGGGTTCCGCTGTGTCCTCCCTGTGTTCCCCGCTGTGTCCCGCTGTGTCCCTCACTGTGTCCCGCTGTATCTTCTGCTGTGTCCCCGCTGTGTCCCGCTGTGTCCCGCTGTATCCTCGCTGTGTCCCATGCTGTGTTCCGCTGTGTCCCGCTGTGTTCCACGCTTTGTCCCGCTGTGTCTCGCTGTGTCCTGCTGTGTCCTCGCTGTGTCCCCCGCTGTGTTCCGCTGTGTCCCGCTGTGTTCCACGCTTTTTCCCGCTGTGTCTCGCTGTGTCCTGCTGTGTCCTCGCTGTGTCCCCCGCTGTGTCCCGTTGTGTCCCCGCTGTGTCCCACTGTGTCCCCCGCTTTGTCCTGTTGTGTCCCGCTGTGTCCCGCTGTGTCCCCAGCTGTGTCCCCGTGTGTCTACTGCTGTGTCCACGCTGTGTCCCGCTGTGTCTCGCTGTGTTCCGCTGTGTCCTCGCTGTGTCCCACGCTGTGTCCCGTTGTGTCCGTAGCTGTGTTCCCTGCTGTGTCTGGCTGTGTACTCCTCTGTGCCCCTGCTGTTTCCCCCTGTGTCCCCCTGTGTACTGCTGTGACTCCGCTGTGTCCCGCTGTGTCCCCACTGTGTCCCAATGTGTCCTCGCTGTGTCCCCACTGTGTCCCGCTGTGTCCTCGCTGTGTCCCACGCTGTGTCCCGTTGTGTCCGTAGCTGTGTTCCCCGCTGTGTCCCGCTGTGTACTCCCCTATGTCCCCCGCTGTGTCCCGCTGTGTCCCGCTGTGTACTGCTGTGACCTCGCTGTGTCCCGCTGTGTCCCCACTGTGTCCCAATATGTCCTCGCTCTGTCCCCCGCTGTGTCCCGCTGTGTCCCCCCTGTGTCTTCAACTGTGTCCCGCTGTGTCCCCCGCTATGTCCCCCGCTGTGTCCCCCGCTGTGTCCTCGCTGTGTCCCCTGCTGTGTCCCGCTGTGTCCTTGCTTGGTCCCCCGCTATGTCCCGCTGTGTCCCCCGCTGTGTCCCGCTGTGTCCCGCTGTGTCCCGCTCTGTCCCGTCCCTGCTGTGTCCCGCTGTGTCCTGCTGTTTCCTCGCTGTGTCCCCTGCTGTCTCCCGCTCTGTCCCCCACTGTGTCTCACGCTTTGTTCCTGCTTAGTCCCACTTTGTCCCGCTGTGTCCCGCTGTGCCCACACTGTGTCCCGTTGTGTCCACAGCTGTGTACCACGCTGTGTAACGCTGTATCCCTGATGTTTCGATGCTGTGTCCCGCTGGGTCCCGCTCTGTCCCTGCTGTGTCCCGCTGTGTCCCGCTGTACCCCGCTGTGTGCCCGCTGTGTCCCGCTATGTACTCCGTTGTGTCAAGCTGTGTCACCGCTGTTTCTCGCTGTGTCCTCCACTGTGTCCTGCTGTGTCCCGCTGTGTCCCCCGCTTTGATCCGCTGTGTCCCCGCAGTGTCCCCGCTGTGTCCCACGGTGTCACACTGTGTCCCATGGTGTCCCGCTTTGTCCCCCACTGTGTCCCCCGCTGAGTCCCCTCTGTGTCGCCTCTGTGTCCCGCTGTGTCCCCGGTGTGTCCCGCTGTGTCCTGCTGTGTACTGCTGTGTCCCCCGCTGAGTTCCGCTGTGTCCCCGCTGTGTCCCAATGTGTCCTGCCTGTGTCACGCTGTGTCCCCGCTGTGTCCCGTTGTGTCCCGCTGTGTCCCCACTGTGTGCCCGCTGTGTCCTTCTGTGTACCCCGCTGTGTCCAGCTGTGTCCCCGCTGTGTCCCGCTGTGTCCATTCTCTGTCCCCTGCTGTCCCCCTCTGTGTCCCCCGCTGTGTCCCGCTGTGTCCCCCGCTTTGTTCCGCTGTGTCCCTGCAGTGTCCCCGCTGTGTCCCGCTGTGTCACACTGTGTCCCGTGGTGTCCCGCATTGTCCCCCGCTGTGCCCTCGCTGTGTTTCCCGCGGTGTCCCACTCTGTACCCCTCTTTTTCCCCTGCTGTGTCCCGCTGTGTACCCCGCTGTGTCCAGCTGTGTCCTTGCTGTGTCCCCCGCTGTCTCCTGCTTTGTCCCACGCTTTGTCCCGCTGTGACCCTCTGTGTCCTCGCTGTGTCCCCCGCTGTGTCCTGCTGTGTCCCCGCTGTGTCCCCGGCTGTGTCCCGCTGTGTCCCGCTGTGTTCCCCGCTGTGTCCCGCTATGTTCCCACAGTGTCCCCGCTGTGTCACACTGTGTCCCACTCTGTCCCGAGGTGTCCCAGTTTGTCCCCCGCTGTGTCCCCAGGTGAGTCCCCGCTGTGTCCCGCTGTGTCCCCCACTGGGTCCGGCTGTGTCTACTGCTGTTTCCTGCTGTGTCCCGCTGTGTCCCGCTGTTTCCCGCTGTGTCCTCGCTGTGTCCCACGCTGTGTTCCGCTGGGTCCTCGCTGTGTCCCCTGATGTGTCCCGTTGTGTCCCCAGCTGTGTACCCCGTTGTGTCCCGCTGTTTCCCCGCTGTATCAACGCTGTGTCCCACTGTGTCCCGCTGTGTCCTCGCTGTGTTCCCCACTGTGTCCCGCGGTGTACCCCTCTGTGTCCCCCTCTGTGTCCCTCTGTGTCCCCCGCTGTGTCCCGCTTTGTCCCGCTGTGTCTCCAGCTGTGTCCCGCTGTGTCCCGGCTCTGTCCCAAGCTGTGTCCCGCTGTGTCCCTCTGTGTACCCCGCTGTGTCCCGCTTTGTTTTCTCAGTGTCCCTGCTGTGTCACACTGTGTCCCGCTGTGTCCCTGTTGTGTCCCCCACTGTGTACCCTTGTGTCCCCAGCTGTCTACCCAGCTGTGTCCTGCTGTGTCCCCGCTGTAACGACGCTGGGTCCCGCTGGGTCCCGCTGTGTCCTCCCTGTGTTCCCTGCTGTGTCCCCCGCTGTGTCCCGGTGTGTCAACTGCTGTGTCCACGCTGTGTCCCGCTGTGTCTCACTGTGTCCCGCTGTGTCCTCGCTGTGTCCCACGCTGTGTCCCGTTTTGTCCATAGCTGTGTACCCCGCTGTGTCCCGCTGTGTCCCCGCTGTATGGATGCTGTGTCCCGCTGGGTTCCGCTGTGTCCTCGCTGTGTTCCCAGCTGTGTCCCGCTGTGTACCCCTCCGTGTCCCCCGCTGTATCCCGCTGTGTCCCACTGTGTACTGCTGTGACCCCGCTGAGTCCCGTTGTGTCCCCACTGTCTCCCAATGTGTCCTCGCTGTGTCCCCCTCTGTGTCCCGCTATGTCCCCCCTGTGTCTTCCACTGTGTCCCGCTGTGTCCCGCTGTGTCCCCCGCTTTGTCCCCTGCTATGTAAGGCTTTGTCCCCCGCTGTGTCACCCCTGTGTCCCGCTGTGTCCTCGCTGTGTTCCCCGCTGTCTCCCGCTCTGTCCCCACTGTGTCTCACGCTTTGTCCCCGCTGTGTCCCACTGTGTCCCGCTGTGTCCCGCTGTGCCCCCACTGTGTCCCGTTGTGACCACAGCTGTGTACCACGCTGCGTAACGCTGTGTCCGCGCTGTATCGACGCTGTGTCCCGCTGGGTTCCGCTGTGTCCTCGCTGTGTTCCTCGCTGTGTCCCGCTGTGACCCCCGCTGTGTCTCCCGCTGTGGCCTCGCTGTGTCCCACACTGTGTCCCCCGCTGTGTCCCACTGTGTCACACACTGTGTCCCCCGCTGTGTCCCGCTGTGTCCCCGCTGTGTCCCGCTGTGTCACTCTGTGTCCTGCTCTGTCCCTTCCCTGCTGTGTCCCGCTGTGTCCTGCTGTTTCCTCGCTGTGTCCCCCGCTGACTCCCGCTCTGTCCCCCGCTGTGTCTCACACTTTGTCCCTGCTGTGTCCCACTGTGTCCCTCTGTGTCCCGCTGTGCCCACTCTGTGTCCCGTTGTGTCCACAGCTGTGTACCACGCTGTGTAACGCTGTTTCCCCGCTGTTTCGACGCTGTGTCCCGCTGTGTCCCGCTCTGTCCCTGCTGTGTCCCGCTGTGTCCCGCTGTATCCCTGCTGTGTGCCCGCTGTGTCCCGCTGTGTACTCCGTTGTGTCTAGCTGTGTCACCGCTGTGTCCCGCTGTGTCCCCAGCTGTGTCCCGCTGTGTCCCGCTGTGTCCCCCGTTTTTATCCGCTGTGTCCTCGCAGTGTCCCCGCTGTGTCCCGCTGTGTCACACTGTGTCCGATGGTGTCCCGCTTTGTCCCCCAATGTGTCCCCCACTGAGTCCCCTCTGTGTCACCTCTGTGTCCCGCTGTGTCCCCGGTGTGTCCCGCTGTGTCCCCCTGTGTACTGCTGTCTCCCCAGCTGAGTTCCGCTGTGTCCCCGATGTGTCCCAATATGTCCTGCCTGTGTCACGCTGTGTCCCCGCTGTGTCCCGCTGTGTCCCCACTGTGTGCCCGCTGTGTCCTTCTGTGTACCCCGGTGTGTTCAGCTGTGTACCTGCTGTGTCCCGCTGTGACCCTTCTCTGTCCCCTGCTGTCCCCCTCTGTGTCCCCCGCTGTGTCCCCCGCTTTGTCCCGCTGTGTCCCTTCAGTGTCCCCGTTGTGTCCTGCTGTGTCACACTGT
>NW_012290370.1:0-2149 GCF_000151885.1 Dipodomys ordii | reverse complement strand
AACAATAAAGGCAATATAAAGTGAATTAAGAGAAAGCATGATACAAGGAAAAGAACATAGGCTTTAGCGCAAAAGAAATCTAGGTTGAACTCCAGCCCTACCACTTACTACCAATGTGACCTTGGACAATGACTTTGATCTTCCTCTACTTGCCTGTTTATAAAAATGGAATAAGACTGCAGTTGTAGGGTTGTGCATTAATTTTCTAAAGTAACAGCATTTTTAAATCTCACATTCTGGAATCTGGAAGCTTGAAATGACAATGTTAGTAGATTTAGTTCCTTCTGAAAGCTAGAGGGAAATCTTTGCTTCTAGCTCTCTCTTTAACTTGTAGATGCTCTTTAGTTTCACATGGCATTCTCCCTCTGTTAGGTCTCTGTGTAAATTTCACCCTTTCAAGAAGATACTACTCATACTGGACTAGACTGGGCCTACTTTGCCACAGTTCACTCAGTGAATTATATACTTTCTGCAAGGTTTTACTTTGAGGTTCTAAGAGTGATTTCAACATTTCTTGGAAGGACACAACTCAATTCAGGCAATTTATCAAAAACTCTAACAGAAATCCTGGGATATATGTATTTTTAAATGAGCAAATATTATAGTTATTATACTATAGTTATTATATTGATTGTTTTGTCTTCTGGCCCTTTGGAATGGTCTAATGAAAACATGGTTACTCTCTAAAATTGATGGGCATACATAGTGAGACTCTAGTTGGGAAAAATGAAGTGGAAAAAAGGTAAATATCAGAAGATGTTGAGCACAACGACCAAGTACTTAAGATGAAACATTTTAGGGGCTGGGAAAGTGGCTCAGTGGTAGAGCGCTTGCCTCGCATGCATGAGGCCCTGGGTTCGATTCCCCAGCACCACATAAGCAAAAGAAAAAAAGCTGGAAGTGGCGCTGTGGCTCAGGTGGTAGAGCGCTAGCTTTGAGCTGAAGAGCTGAGGGACAGCGCCCAGGCCCAGAGTTCAGGCCCCATGACTGGACCCAAGGGGGAAAAAAATGTACTCATTACTGACTTATGTAACTAACCTTCCTGTACATCATCTTTATAACAATTAACAAAAATACCCATGCTGTCTTTTTGTTAAAAGATGGAAAAGTTTTTCTCTTTTTTTGCTAATTAAAATATTTATTTTTGATGGCAAAAGTTAGAAATTCAGATTCCTTTAAAAAAAATAAGAATAAATCACATAGGGCTGGGAAGGTAGCTCAGTGGTAGAGTGCTTGCCTTGCATGCATGAGCCCCTGGGTTCGATTCCTCAGCACCACATAAGCAGAAAAAGCCGCAAGTGGCGTTGTGGCTCAAGTGGTAGAGCGCTAGCCTTGAGCTGAAGAGCTGAGGGACAGAGCCCAGGCCCAGAGTTCAGGCCCACAATCAACAAAAAAAAAAAAAAAGAAATAAAACTAATAAAAAATAAATAAAAATGAATCACAGGGGTGGGGATTTAGCTCAGAGGAGGAACACTTGCCTGGCAAGGGCCTGAGTTCAGACTCAGCGCTGAAAAACAACATGAAACAAACCAAAAGGTAAATCATGCGTAACCACACTCTCAAGAGATCTGTTTTCAATGTTTTAGCAGTGTTTTTCTAGGGTATGTGTATGTGTGAGTGTGTGTGTGCTCACACACAGGTGTGTTTGGTGGGGAAAGTTATTTTTGCCTCCTCACCATCAAGACCAGTTCTGAAAATTATTATTTTCCTTTTTGGTGCTGAGGATTGAGCCCAGGGCCTCTAAAAGGCAGTCTAGCTCCTTCCTTCCTTCTTTCTTGCCTGCCTGCTTGCCTTCCTTCCTTCCTTCCTTCCCTCCTTCCTTCCTTCCTTCCATCCTTCCATCCTTCCATCCTTCTTTCCTTCCTTCCTTCCTTTACTGGGGATGGAACCCAGGGTTTTGCCCATGCTAAGCAAATACTCCTGAGCTACTTCTCTGGCCCTTGTGTGTATGTGGGGGTGGAGGTGAGGAAGGGGTAGTAGTGGTGTGGGGTGTCTCTGGGGCTTGAGCTCAGGGGTTTGAACTCAGGGCCTTGTGCTCTTGCTTGTTTTTTTGCTTGTTTGTTTTTGTTTTGTTTTTTGTTTTGCATAAGACTGAGAGATCTACTACTTGAGTCACATTTCCACTCCCAGCTTTAATCTGGTTAATTGA
>NW_012290369.1:0-2220 GCF_000151885.1 Dipodomys ordii | reverse complement strand
TAAAAAAAAAAAAAAAAAAAAATCAAAAAATAGGTTCCTCACATCTTATATTTCTATTTATTATAAGTCGAATTGACGGCCGATGATATTTTTTTTTTTTTTCATTTTTCTCTAACCGGACCCCCAAAAAAAAAAAAAAAAAGAAAAGAAAAACAAATTAGTACCAGCCAGGTACTAGTAGCTCACACCAGTTGCCTTTGCAACTTAGGGGGCTGATATCTGAGGATCAAGGTTCAAAGCTAGTCTGGGCAGACAAATCCAAGAGACTCTTACCTCCAATTAAGCACCATAAAAAAGCAGGAAGTAAAGCTGTGGCTGAAGTGGTAGAGCACCAGCCTTGAGCAAAAAAGCTAAGGGACAGCCCCGAGACTGGCATTAAAAAAGTTAAAAGATGCGTGGCACCAATGACTTACATCTGTAATCCTAGCTACTTAGAAGGCTGAGATCTAAGGATCATGGTTCAAAGACAGCCTGGGCAGGAAAGTCCACAGGACTCTTATCTTCAATAAACCAACCTAGAAAACCGCAAGTGGTATTGTGGGTCAAGTAGTAGAGGGCTTGCCTTGAGCTGAAGAGCTGAGGGGCAGCCCCCAGGCCCAGAGTTCAAGCCCCACGACCAACCAAAAACAAAAAAAGTGAAAAGAAAACCAAATCTCTATTTGATTAAGTCATTGTGGTTAAGTCCAGAAACAAAGCCTAACTGGTGCAGGTGCTTCAGAGTTAAAGTCTAAGGCTTGATAAAAACTTTCATTTATATATCCTCCTCTCAAGTGGGTTTTTGGTAAAGAACGTATGGCAGAGGTCTTATTTGTGATTTTTGTTGTTATTGCTCAATATATGGATTTAGCATACTTTTGGTTTTTTCCATCATTCCCAGCACTTTGTATTAATTATGAAGTAGGGGCCTAATTATGAAGGAAGGGGCCAAATTCTTTCAGAGAAGCCTCTTTCCTTTGCCTTTCACAGTTTTTTTTAAAACCTTTCACCAAGAGATGTTTGTTTGTTTGTTTGTTTGGTCCAGTCGTGGGGCCTGAACTCTGGGCCTGGGCGCTGTCCCTCAGCTCTTCAGCTCAAGGTTAGCGCTCTACCACTTGAGCCACAGTGCCACTTCCAGCTTTTTTCTTTTTGCTTATGTGGTGCTGAGGAATTGAACCCAGGGCCTCATGCATGCAAGGCAAGCACTCTACCACTGAGCCACCTTCCCAGCCCCAAGAGATGTGATAGTAGGGATAGTTTGACTGTTATTGATATTCCAAGAGGAGGAAGGAACCTTTAAAGAAAGACCAAGGTGATTGATTGGTAAGAGAGAAATTGAAGGCATTCTTTTCTTTCTTTCCTTCTTTCTCTCTCTCTCTTCCTTTCTTTCTCTTTCTTTCTTTCTTTCTTGTGTGTGTGTGTGTATGTGTGTGTGTATGTGTATGTGCGTGCGCGTGCCAGTCCTGGGACTTGAATTCAGGGTCTGGGCACTGTCTCTGAGCTTTCTTTTGATCAAGGCTAGCACTCTACCACTTGAGCCACAGTGCCACTTCTGGCTTTTCTGTTTATGTGGTACTGAGGAATTGAACCCAGGGCTTCATGCATGTTAGGCAAGCACTCTACCACTAAGCCACATTCCCAGCCCAAAGGCATTGTTTTATTAAGCATGGAATAAAGGGAAGACCCTGTTTTGGGAAAACTTGGCAATGTTATTTGTGGAGTTGCTGTGTTTCTGTTCTAAGAAGAGAAGAAGCTATCATATTCAAAGCCACAGAAGCCAGAACCCTAGTTCCCAGTACTCCAGCAGGAAAGACAGAAGATGCCTACCTGCCTACCTGCCTCTCTCCCTTCCTTCTCTCCCTCTCTCCCTTCTTCTTTCATCCTTTTCGTCCCTCCTTCCCTCCCTCCCTCTTTCCCTCCCTTCCTCCTTCCTTTTTGTACCATGCTGACCTCAAACATTTAAGGTGTGTACTACCATACCTGCCCCAACTAAAGTCTTACCTGAAACTTTTTCCTTAAGGCCCGGGTCATTACTGGGGTCAGTCCAGTTCCTGTTTCCATATTTTCTTTATTAGTAAGAGGGGTTCCTCCTGGGCTCCTGATAAAGTATTGAAAAGAATAGAAGCTGTGTTTTCACGCTCACTTTTTTAAATAGATTTTAAAATGCATAAGGTAAGAAACTGTTTACCCTTTCTACATCAACTTTTTCTAGCAGTTTTGCGCAGATCCATCTGGCTTTTACCA
>NW_012290368.1:0-12355 GCF_000151885.1 Dipodomys ordii | reverse complement strand
TGTCAACTAAAACACAATTTTGACTTCTACGTAAAGATTTATCCTCCTCTGAGTCATTTCCTATGATAATATGTTTTATCTTCATTTCGTTATTTATTGGATCTGAAAATAACTTATGTAAGTAGGCATTCATTCATTACTCAGGGGTCATAGCAAGATATTGTGGGGATCAGTAAGTTTGACAATGGTAGAAATACGCACATGAAGCATGTGTATTTTCATTACAGAACATCTATTAGATGGAGACTGAGAGAGAGAGCAAGAGCGAGAGAGAGAGAGAGAGAGAGAGAGAGAGAGAGAGAATAAAAAGAGGAAAACTTAAAGCACACACTAAAAAGCTAAGAAATTAATGAATTCTTTTTGGAGGCATACATTTTTTCCTTTGCCTTCCAATGAACTCAGAGTTCCACAGTTGTGTTTAAATAGATGTTAATTTAATTTCTTCCTTGATAATAAAACCCTGCTGTGGCCCAAGTTAATTTACTCAGCTCTTTTGTAATGAGGCCAAGATGTCTTGTCCTTGAAATTTATTTCTATATCAAAAAGCTAGAATTTTGGATAGGTACTTAAACCTTAGAGCAAATTTGCATACTTATTCATTTGCTTCAACTTAGCCTAAGGAGCAATCTTAATACCTTTACTTATCTAAAGGGTAATTAATAGTAACATCTTAAAACATAATGAAAATTTGGTTTAAGTTTTCTTATTTTCATCCACAATACCTCAGTTGGGCACATTCCCTCTTGTAGTAGTTTTCTATTGCTGACTTGATCCATAATACCACCACTGTGAGAAAAGTTTTTATTCTTCATATACTGCAAACATAGGACACTGCAATTGTGTTGTGTGGTAGAAGCTAATATCTGCAATCTCTGCTACTGAGAATTCTGACATTGGGGATGTGTGGTCTCACAGCAAGGCTAGTCTAGGGAGAAAAGTTAAATACACTACACTTCCAAAATAACTAGCAAAAAGCTATGTTAGAAGCATGACTTAAGTGGTAGAGAACCAGTCAATCAAGTGTGCTGCCACCAAAAAAATATCTAGGGCTGGGATTGTGGCTCAGTGGTAGAGTGCTTGTCTTGAATGCCTGAGGCCCAGGTTCGATTCCTCAGCACCACATGAGCAGAAAAAGCCGAAAGTGGTGCTGTGCTGAAGTGGTTAAGCACTAGCCTTGAGCTGAAGAGCTGAGAGATAGATCCTATGCCCAGAGATCAGGCCCTATGACTGACCAAAGAAAATCTGTACACTTAAAACCACTGCTTTAGTCAACTTTTTTTAATGTATCTATTTCAAGCATGGTTGAAAAGATTTAAATATTAGGAGAAACTATCCATGGTGGAATTGTTTTATTTTATATCATATTATCAATTCTGATCACTCTAATCCTATCCTATATGTCATTATTTTTTTTTATTGAGGTAAGCGGTAGGTTTATTCAGTAGACCTGCTGGGACCAGACAAGGTTGGCACTCCACGTGGCTGGCAAAAGAAAGAAAAGAGCTAGAAAAGAGCAGAGAGAGCTAGAAACAGAGAGAGAGCTAGAATAGAACAGAGAGAGCTAGAACAGAGAGAGAGCTAGAATAGAACAGAGTGAACTAGAACAGAGAGAGAGAGCAGAGAGAGCTAGAAAAGAAGAGCAAGAGAGAGGTAAGAACTGAGAGAGAGAGCTAGAATAGAACACAGAGAGAGCAGAGAGCTAGAAACGAGCAGAGAGAAAAAGGAGAGTCTGGGCCTGGGCTAGCCCTTATCTAGGGTACTCCACGTGGCTGGCAAAAGAAAGAAAAGAGCTAGAAAAAAGCAGAGAGAGCAAGAAAAGAACAGAGAGTGCTAGAAACGAACAGAGAGAGCTAGAATAGAACAGAGGGAGCTAGAATAGAACAGAGAGAGAGTTAGAATAGAACAGAGTGAACTAGAACAGAGAGAGAGCAGAGAGAGCTAGAAAAGAAGAGCAAGAGAGAGGTAAGAACTGAGAGTGAGGGCTAGAATAGAACAGAGAGAGAGCAGAGAGCTAGAAACGAACAGAGAGAAAAAGGGTATGTCATTATTTTATCATTCAAAATCTTTCACTCTCTTGTTATAGAAAAATTCCATAATTCTATTCCTATGAGACTTTATGTTCTCAATCTGTATAATCCCTACTTACAATTCAAGTTTCCTCAATTAATGAGGGTAATAACCACGTTTTAAAATTAATTGATCAGTACACAAAGATAAATAAAAGTACCTCCTCCCAAATATATGCTAGAACAAATACATATACTAACAGATTAAGTTCAATGGTAAAATAAAGGAAAATATGTGTGAAGATTTTTATGAATCACAAAAAAACAGAGAAGTTAGTTGCTGAAATGAGTGTGGGAAAAGAAAATGATGAAAAAGAAAAAAATAGATAACAAGACTGATATCTCTAAAACACTAATTTCAGTGTCAACTAAGAAAATGACTGATAATTAACACCAAATAAAAAATTAAAAAAATCGTAGTTTAAGAAGAGAAAGATGTGTTAAGTAGTGAAAAGAGAGTATTAACCGAAAATACATAATTCATTAGATTTCTTATGTCAATCACCATTTCAAATCATTGTATAATACCTGTATTTCTCCAGAAAAATATATCAATAGAATGTATATTTTTCTTCTATCTATCTATCTATCTAATCTATCTATCTATCTATCTATCTATCTATCTATCTATCTATCTATCTATCTATCTATCTATCTATCTATCTATCTATCTATGTTCCTATCCATACCATCATTCTTCTCATCAATCCAATATCTAGATTTTGATTAGAAGGAAAAGTTGGTTATAGTTATGGGAACTGAGAATTACAGTTTGAAATTGGCAACCTGGAGAAATACAAGAACTAATGCTTCATTTTAGGACAAATCAAAATACCTTAGTACCAAGTTAAAGTTCTGATCTCAAACCAGCAATTTAGCTGAACAAAAAAACATTTATTTCAGTCACAGTCCAAAGGCCAGAATGACCAAAGTCCCACCTCAGGTATATAGAAAGTAGGAATTTTCAATTGTTCTGCACTTCAGTTGATTGGTGAACATCTACCCATATTAGGGAGGAAAATTTGCCTTACTCATTCTAAAGATTTAAATGTTTATGTTACCCAGAAACAGATGTACAGATATATTGCAAATGTTTATCCAAATTCCTAGTCACTCCATGGACCTATCATGTTAATTCATAAATACAAACTAAAACAAATTCATTTGCTTATGGTTTAGAAAACAATAATAATATTACATTCTTTTCTTCTGATATTGGATTATCAATAAATATCTTGATTTCACCTTTCTCAGAAGAACAGTACACTAACTAATCTACACAGTTATTCAACAACAGTCAAAATAAACACTATAACAATGTTAAAGTAAGAGGCTTTATAGGAACATTAACTAGAAAGTAACAACACAAAGATAAATAAAACAGGAAAAAGACAACAAAAAAGAAAATGTAACAATTACTTTTGAATATCACATTTGAGAAAAACATTAAAATTTTTCCTGATGGTATGAGGAAAAACATAGAAATTTGGAGAATTTTTTTTTCTTAAAATGAAACAATCATTGTATAACAACATGAATTGAACATGAATATAAGAGAGAAACATGCATATTCACTTATTTTTTTTATTTTGTTGATCTTGATTACAAAGCTTAGGTAGGACCATAATCTAAAGAAAATTGTAGGGAGCTCTATATGACTTGAGAAAACTGGCCATATAATTGTTATATACCTAAAATCAATCTCATAATTTACATTCCAGGAAATTCTTTTGCTTATTTTTTTCTTTTTTTTTATTGTGAAAATACCGTACAGAGGAGTAAGATTTAAATGGGCAAGATAATGAGTATATTTCTTCTTTTTTCATGATTAATTGATTTGTTTTTATTTTTTAATTTTATTTTATTGTTTTTATTTATGAACATACTGTACAGAGGGGTTACAATTACATGGGCAGAATAATGCATACATTCTTACCAAGCATTGCAGCTACTCCTTTGTTTACCCTTCACATCCCTTCCCAGCTTCCCCTCTCCCCCCCCATCCAATCCCTCGCCCCCCTGCACCGACATTGTAAAACACCTTTTCGACATGACAACTTGTACTTCTCATTGTTGCAACAGGTATACCTGTATCCTTAAACGACTTGTTTTTCCCCATCTCCTCCACAAGTTATACTGACATCAAATATAATGAAAGCGGGGGTTGTACTGTGGGGGAGGGACATACAAACAACAAAGAAATAATCTTATAAATGCGTTAGAAACACATGAATGAAAGAAAAAAACATTAAAATACATAACTGAGTGTACATTTTCCTAACATCACATTATCTGACCTTTTCAGTTGGACTCATACATATGCTAGATATTGCAAATAAAGGAAACCATTGGACGAAGTTATTTTGAGCCTGGATTACTTCACTTAATATAATTTTTTCCAAGTTTTTCCATTTCCTAACAAATGGGGCAATGTCATTCTTCCTGATGGAGGCATAGAATTCCATTGTGTATATATACCACATTTTCTTGATCCATTCATCTACTGAGGGGCATCTGGGTTGGTTCCAGATCTTAGCTATAGTGAATAATGCTGCAATAAACATAGTTGTGCTGGTAGTTTTAGTGTGGTCTTGTTTGTAAACATTTGGGTAAATGCCCAAAAGTGGGATTGCTGGGTCATACGGGAGTTCTATGTGAAGTCTTTTGAGGAACCTCCATACTGCTTTCCAAAGTGGTTGAACAAGTTTACATTCCCACCAACAATAAAGTAAGGTTCCCTTCTGTCCACTACCCTCCAGCATCCGTTGTTGTTAGAGTTCTTGATTTTTGCCATTCTAACTGGATTGAGGTGGTATCTCAATGTTGTTTTGATTTGCATTTCTTTTATGGCTAGGGATGTTGAGCATTTCTTCATGTGTCTATTGGCCATCCTTCTTTCTTCTTCACAGAAGTTTCTCTTTAAGACTTTCGCCCACTTATTTATTGGGCAGTTGTTTCTCTGAGGATTTGTTGTTGGGGGATTTAATTTTTTGAGCTCCAATTATATTTTAGATATGAGACCCTTGTCCGTTGTATGGCTAGTGAAGATCTTCTCCCAATCCGTGGGCATTCTATTGATCTTGCTAGCTATGTCCTTTGCCATGTAGAAGCTCCGCAACTTCATGCAAACCCATTTGTCCACCCTTTCTTTGATTTGTTGGGTTTCCGGGTCTCTATTCAGAAAATTTCGGCCTGAGCCAAGGAGACCTAGGGTTTCTCCTATTCCATCCTGTAATGTTTTCAGAGTGTCTGTTTGACTTCGAGGTCTTTGATCCATTTGGAGGTGATTCTGGTGCAGGGTGATATATAAGGATCTAGCTTTAGTTTTCTACAAGTAGTTAACCAGTTTTGCCAGCACCATTTACTGAAGAGGCTGTCTTTGTACCATTCTATTGTTTTAGCTCCCTTATCGAAGATTAGATGGCTGTAGGTCTGTAGGTTCCTTTCTGGGTTTTCAATTCTATGCCAATACCAATACCAAGCTTTTTTGATTACTATGGATTTATAATAGAGTTTGAAATTTGGTATTGATATTCCTCCAGCAGTGTTCTTTCCGTTGAGGAGCGTTTTTGCTATTCGGGGTCTTTTATTGTTCCATATGAATTTTTGGATTGCCTCTTCTATTTCCTTGAAGAATGAGCTTGGAATTTTGATAGGTATCACGTTGAATTTGTAGATAGCCTTGGGAAGTATTGCCATTTTCACGATGTTAATCTTTCCAATCCAGGAGCATGGGAGGTTTTGCCATTTTTTAAGTTTTGTGTTGATTTCCTTTTTCAAGATTTTAAAGTTTTCATTATAGAGGTCCTTCATTACTTTGGTAAGTTAATTCCTGGGTATTTTATTTTTTGTGGGGCTATTTCAAATGGAGTTGCTTTCCTAAATTCAGCCACACTTTTCTCATTGTTGGCATAGAGAAAAGCCATTGATTTTGGGGGGTTAATTTTATATCCTGCTTCTTTGCCAAAGTTTTGAATCAGCTTGAGTAATTTGGGAGTGGAGTCTATGGGATTCTTTAAACACAAGATCATGTCATCTGCAAAGAGGGAGAGTTTTATTTCTTCTTTCCCGATTTGGATCCCCTTTATAAGTCTAGATCTTGTCTTATTGCTGTAGCAAGGCATTTTAATACTACATTGAAGAAAAGTGGAGAGAGTGGACATCCTTGTCTTGTTCCTGAGTTAAGAGGAAATGGCTTTAGTTTTTCACCATTAACTATAATGCTGGCCGTAGGTTTGTCATCTACAGCCTTTATTGTATTGAGGAATGTTCCATGGATTCCTAAGTTTTCCAAAACCTTCATCATAAATGGGTGTTGGATCTTGTCGAATGCTTTTTCTTCATGTATTGAGATAACCATGTGGTTCTTATTCTTGCTCCTGTTGATGTGATGACTAATATTAATTGATTTGTGTATATTGAACCAGCTTTTCATCCCTGAAATGAACCCTGTTTGATCGTGGTGTATGATTTTTTTGGCTGAATTGTTGAAGTCGATTGGCCAAAATTTTGTTGAGAGGTTTTGCATCAATGTTCATCAAAGAAATGGGTCTATAGTTCTCTTTCTTTGATGAGTCCCTGCCTGGTTTGGGGATGAAGGTTATCATGGCTTCATAGAATGTGTTCAGTAGTGAATTTTCTCTTTCAATTTCAATGAAGACTTGGAAGAGTATTGATGTGAGCTGTGCTTTGAAGACCTTGTAGAATTCTGCTGTAAAACCATCTGGTCCTGGACTTTCCTTAGCTAGGAGGGCTCTTATTGCTGTTTCTATTTCAATGATTGATATGGGATTGTTAAGATGGTTTAACTCATCTTGGTTTACTTTTGGCATGTCAATGTTTGCTGGGAAAAGGTCAATTTCTGTCAAGTTCTCAAACTTATTAGCATAAAGTTTTGAGAAGTATTCCCTTATATTGTTCTGAATCTTGGTTGTTTCCGTGGTGATGTTTCCATTCTCTCCTCAGAGTTTATTAATTTGGGTGTGTTCTCTTCTTTTTCTGATAAGATTTGCTAAGGGCCTGTCAATATTGTTAATTTTTTCGAAGAACCAACACTTTATTTTCTTGATTCTTTCTATAGTTTTTTGGATTCTAATTTATTATTTCAGATTTAATTTTAATTATTTCTTTCCGTCTACTGGATTGGGATTTATCTTGCTGCTCTTTTTCAGGAGGTTTAGATGTGTCATTAAATTGTTGGTTTCTGATCTCTCCAATTTGTTGATGTAGGAGCTCAGAGCTATAAACTTGCCTCTGAGTACCGCCTTTGCTGTGTCCCAAAGGAGCTGGTAATTTGTGTGTTCATTTTTGTTGAATAGCATGAATATTTGAATTTCCTTTCTAATCTCTTCCATGACCCACTCATGATTCAGTAGTGCGTTGTTCAGCCTCCATTTGATACCGGACTTTCTTTGGTGGCTTTTGGTGTTGAGCTCTAATTTTATTCCCTTGTGGTCAGAGAAGATGCAAGGTATAACTTCAATGTTTCTGAATTTAGACAAGTTTGCTTTGTGGCCTAAAATGTGGTCTATTTTAGAAAATGTACCATATGCTGCTGAGAAAAACGTGTATTCTGATGCTGCTGGGTGAACTGTTCGGTAGGTGTCTGTTAAGTCTAGTAGATCTATGCAGCTGTTTACATCTGCGGTTTCTCTGTTGAGTTTTTGCTGAGTTGATCTATCTAGTGTGGAGAGTGGTGTGTTAAAATCCCCAACAATTAATGTCCTTGGATCTATGTGGAATTTGAGGGAAAGTAGTGTTTCTGGGATAAATTTGGGTGCTCCATTTTTGGCGAATAGATATTTGGAATTGTAATATCCTCCAGAAGGAGAGATCCCTTAATTAGTAGGTAGCAACCTTCTTTATCTCTTCTCATGAATTTTAATTTGAAGTCTATTTTATTTGATATTAAGATTGCAACCCCCGCCTCTTTATGGTATTTTTGTTTGGCTCCTCTCTCTCCCTATCATGCTCATACAGAGTCCTTTGTATGTTTTCTAATTTTTCATTTATCATCTTTGCCAGCAGTGTTTGTAGAGCTATTTGGGAACTCTCCTCTGGATTATTCATTGTCTGTTGTGTCTCCTGATTATCAAGATTGGGATTTGAGATACCTGGATTTGCCATTTTTCTTCTGTTTTTCTGGCTTACTCTGCCCATTTGAGATGAAAATAACACCAGTTTTGTGCTCGAACACTATCTTAAGGCAACCATCAACCAAAGTCTGACTTTGTACAGTCAATAGTCTACAGATACAATATAGTTCAACAGATACATCTATTCAACATCAAACAACTATATGTTAATGGGCTTCGAACCGCAAAGAAGAATTTGGAAAACCAGAAATTATTAGGGTTAGGGAGAGATGTGGGTAAAAAATAGGTATAGATTGGTGTGGGGAGCCACAGGGAGAGTTAACTAAGTCCTAATCTCAATGCAGGAAATAGGTTGGGTAAGATAAAAGTAGAGAGAGGGAAAAAAAGAAGAAAGGGAAAGGGAAAAGAAATGAGACCCAAAAAAATAGAAAAATAAAAATTAATAATATTATGGAGACCGAAAACAATCTATTTAGAGAAGAATGTGAATATATAGAGAGAAGGGGAGCGACATAGAGGAGATGTGAAAAACTTAAAAATAAAAATACTTAAAATATTATATAAGTTTAAAGAGGTAATACTGATATTAAGGAATTAAGTCTCAGTGGTTTTGAATTGAGTAATAAATTTGTGGATTAAGTGTGTACACAATGGGAGATAGTGTCTACTAGTTAACTACAGGTTTATCGGAGAATGTGCAGGAAAATAGTTAAGTCACATAAAGAAGAGCAAAAGAGAGGAAAAGGTGCAAAGGATAAGAAAGGATGAAAAAAGATCAGACGTTCAGTAAAGCTAAAGAAAAAACAAAAAGGTAATTAAAAAGAAAAAAAAGAGAAAGAAGACAAAAAAAGAAAGAAAAACGCACATTCACATATCCCTAAAATAAAAATTATAAGCGGAAAGAAAAAGTTACTGGAAAACAATTTTTTTTCAAAAAAGGCAAAAATTAAAGATTAAAAAAAGTTTTAGAAAAGAAAGAAAATTTTTTATATAAGGTACCAAAAGAAGAAGAAGAAGAAGAAGAAGAAGAAGAAGAAGAAGAAGAAGAAGAAGAAGAAGAAGAAGAAGAAGAAGAAGAAGAAGAAGAAGAAGAAGAAAAATTTCTTTGATTTTTTTTGGGAGGGGTGGGAAAAATCCTGTATCTCCCTTGTGTCCATAACCAGCCTCTTGTTGGAATCTCAGGTCTGCTTTTGGTCCTGTGCCTTGATTGGTTTCTTAAGTCAGTTTGTTTGAACAGGCAGAAAAATGCTCTGCTTTACCAGGATTTTGAGATCCTCCTCCCAGGTTAGTTTAATGGGAGGGTGATCTGCTTTGAGAATCACAAAAGAGGGGGATGCAGTGATGGGGCTAGGTTCTGGGTAGAGTTGAGGCCTTTCAACAAACAGTAGCTTTTCCCTGGGCCTATTTTTGTGAAGAACTCACAGAGCCCAGCCTGGAGCCATTCTCAGGGTTTCTGTTTACTGAATTTCAATTGATTGTTGAGGCTGCTAGAGGGAGATGCATTCTCTGGCTCTGATTACCCAGTGAAGAAAGCCACTCCTAAGGCTGGCGCCTGAGCTGGGTGACTTTTCCCTGGGTGGAGCTGAGTTTGGCATGTCACACCGCCCTTAAGTTCTTGTCACCTGCTAAATGACTTGTTTATTCCAAGGCCTGAGTTGGAGCTAGCAGCTCCACCGAGATTTGTCGGTATCCAAGATGGAGATCTCTGGTACTGGAGGGAGGGGTGGCCTTCCCTCCTCTGCTCCTTGAGAAGGAGTGAGGGTGTCGGGCTTCTACTCACGCAGAGTCTTGGTTCCTGGGTCGTTTCTGGTCTGCGAACTGCAGGATGAAGATGTCTGCTCCTTGTCGGTTCTTGCTGGTGTTGAGTAGAATCCGCTCACCTCCTGCATCTGGCTCATTTGTCCCAGACTCTTTGTGGCTCACGTATGGTGCCCTGTGGTCGCCGCTGCCACCACTGCCGCCGCTGCAGCGGCTGCTGGCAAGCACTCAGATGTGTCTCCTTGCCTATGTATCCCCTCTCTGGCCTAACTCTCTGTCCTGTGATGGTACACTTGGTGTGATTCTCTGGCTTAGGACTGTTCACTGGTACTCTAAAACTGCTTTCTATGGGAGAGCTTTTTCAGATTCCAGCTTCCCCCCCCCGCCATCTTCAATAAGTATAATTCTTATCAAACATTGTTGCTGCTGCCCCCCCATATCTCCTCTCCTCACCTCCACCTCCCCCCCACCAAAGTTGTAAAGTTCGTTTTTCCACATAACGACTTGTACATCTCATTGTTGCAATGGGTCCACCTGTATCCCTAGTTAAACGATTTGTTTTTTCCCTTCCCCTCCACAAATTATAACAACATCAAATACAGTGAAAGCAGGGGTTATACCATGGGGGAGGGACATACAAAGCAACAAAGAAGTCATCTTCTAAATATGTTAGAAACAATCGAAAAACAAAACTCAGTAATTAAGATATCATTAAACCAACAAGGGGTAAGTTTAATGAAAAGCACTGGGCAAAGGTAAAAGGTAAGCTAGGCTTAGAAAAGTACAACATAAACACATATACATATACCCACATGGATGTGCATATATATATATGTACTTCTCATAAATGATTACTTATGTAAATAAGGTTTAGATTAAAATTGAAATTGCAGCACTTGCAATAAATATGCAATGATAATCTCTAATTAGATATTAGAGCATACACTTATTGACTAATCCACTCTTTATTCATACAGATAATTGTATTGAGTATAGTATGAAAATTGTATGTATTGGATGTGTTATTCAGGTCTCCATCATTTTATTATATATATGCTTATATATATTTGCTCATAACTATTATCTGTAACATGAATTAGAGGGGAAAAGATAATCAATATCTAAAATGGTGAGAATTAAGACTAGCAGTTTGGGAAGGAATTTATTGTAAAAGGATATTTTTAGTTGAGATTAGAAGATATCTCTGGGAGAGAGACAAGGCAAATGATCTATTATGAACTGAGTCATCAGATTATGTCAGTTATGTCCTCACTAGCATATACCTGCCTCCAATAAGTGATACAAGTGAAGTGTCAAGAAGCTAGCATAAATCAGGCATAAAATAAAGTAGAAGTAAAACTGCTTTCTCATTCCTCATCAGGAATCATGGAATTTTTTCCTTTTTAAAATCACTACATATAATTGAAAAATGAAATATGAATTTAAGACAATTATTTGTTAGGGGTTGGTTTTACAACAGTTTTCCTTCAAAGTAAGAAAATTAAAACATTTTTTATTGAGATTCAAATATCTAAAATTAACAGTTGTTTTAAAAAGTGAAATATATGGGGCTGGAAAGTTGACTCAGTTGTAGAATACATGCTTTGCAGACATGAGGCACTGGGTTTGATTCCTCAGCACCACATGAATAGAAATAGCTGGAAGTGGCTCAAGTGTTAGAACTCTAGTCTTGAGCTGAGGAGCTGACCCAGAGTTAAATCTCCACTAAAAACAACAACAACAAAAAAGTGAAATATATACAAATAATGGATAGTGTGAATGAGAGATAATGGAAATACGCATATCTGACATCTCTAATTGAAGTCAACTAAAGAAGGGAAAGAAGGAGAAAGAGATGGAAAGATGCAGAAATGGAGAAAGACAGAAAGAAGAACTGATTGGGCACAATAATACTTGACACTAAAATACCTGAAACAAAACACTGGAAAAGATATTCAATGAATGTTTTGGTACACAGGCAAGAGAGATACAAGGACATCTACTTTTAGTAGACTTGTTATAATAGAGTTAAAATCTAAAGCAAAGCAAAAAGATTTCTGTACCAGAAGAGCATTTGCTGTATTGGCAGCAGTGAAATGTCAGGTACACTCTGAACTCTGAAACAAAAACAGCATACACACACAAAAAGACAAGCAAAAATGAGAAAAGCTATACCAAAAAAAGACAACAATTTTTGAGACAACTAGACATCAACCAATGAAGGGCAGTGATTCTTAAATGATGGTAAAATCACTTTAAAAGCCACAAAAGCACAAATTTATTGCATCCAGAATTTGCTAATGTCATGATGTCATGACAAAGAAAGCCCTGTACACTTAATCCTTGACCAATGGCATGAGACAGGCAAGAAATAGAAGGAAAAGTCAAATAAATGCAGAAATAGTACCAGACATCCTCTTGTTCCCAGGGCTCAGG
>NW_012290367.1:0-2442 GCF_000151885.1 Dipodomys ordii | reverse complement strand
GCAAAAAGAGAAGCAGGAGAAGCAGAAGAAGCAGCAGCAGGAGAAGCAGAAGCAGAAGAAGCCGAAGAAGCAGAAGCAGAACCTGAAGCAGAAGGAGAAGCAGAAGAAGCAGAATCTGGAGAAGCAGAATGAGAAGCAGAAGCAGAAAGAGAAGCAAAAGCAGAAGGAGAAGCAGAAGAAACAGAAGAAGCAGAGGCAGTAGCAGAAGAAGCAGAAGATGCAGAAGCAGAAGGAGAAGCAGAAGGAAAAGCAGAAGAATGTGAAGGAGAAGGAGAAGGAGAAACAGAAGGAGAAGCAGAAAGAGAAGCAGAAGAAGGGGCAGGAGAAGGAAAAGCAGCAGGAGAAGCAGAAAGAGCAGCAGAAGGAGAAGCAGGAGATGCAGAAACAGGAAAAGCAGAAGCAGAAGCAGAAGAAACAGGAGAAGGACAAGAAGCAGAAGCAGAAGGAGAAGCAGAAACAGAAGGAGAAGCAGAAAGAGAAGGAGGGGAAGCAGAAGAAGCAGAAGCAGGAGAAGCAGAAGCATAAGAATCCGAAGAAGCAGAAGCAGAACCTGAAGCAGAAGGAGAAGCAGAAGAAACAGAAGAAGTAGAAGCAGTAGCAGTTGTAGCAGAAGCAGAACGAGAAGCAGAAGGAAAAGCAGAAGAACAAGAAGGAGAAGGAGAAACTGAAGGAGAAGCAGAAGGAGAAGCAGAAAGAGAAGCAGGTAAAGCAGAAGAAGAAGAAGCAGAAGGAGAATCAGAAGGAGAAGCAGAAGAAGGAGAAGGAGAAGCAGAAGAAGATGCAGAAGGAGAAGCAGAACAAGAAGAAGGAGAAGAAGGAAAAGCAGAAGAAGCAGAAGCAAAAGGAGAAGCAAAAGAAGGAGAAGGAGAAGGAGAAGCAGAAGCAGAAGAAGAAGCATAAGGACAAGCACAAGCAGAAGGAGATGCAGAAGGTGAAGCAGGAGAAACAGAAGAAGCAGAAGCTGAAGGAGAAGCAGAAGTAGGAGAAGGAGAAGGAGGAGAAGCAGAAGGAGAAGGAGAAGCGGAATGAGAAGCAGAAAGAGAAGCAGGAGAAGCACAAGAAAAAGAAGCAGGAGAAGCCGAAAGAGAAGAAGCAGAAGAAGCAGAAACAGAAGCAGAAGTAGAAGAAGAAGAAGAAGAAGAAGAAGAAGAAGAAGAAGAAGAAGAAGAAGAAGAAGAAGAAGAAGAAGAAGAAGAAGAAGAAGAAGAAGAAGGAGAAGAAGGAGAAGCATAAGGAGAAGCAGTAGAAGCAGAAGAAGCAGAAGCAGGAGAAGCAGAAGCAGAAGAAAAAGAATAAGCAAAAGAAGCAGAATCAGAAGCACTGGGAGAAGCAGAAGCAGAAGGAGAAGGAGCAGCAGAAGGAGAAGCAGAAGCAGAAAGAGGAGCAGAAACAGAAGGACAACAAATGGAGAAGCAGGAGAATCAGAAGAAGCAGAAGTAGAAGCATAAGAAACAGAAGCAAAAGAAACAGAAGATACAGAAGCAAAAGAAACAGAAGAAGGAGAAGAGCAGAAGCAGAAGCAGAAGGAGAAGCAGAAGCAGAAGTAGAAGCAGAAGAAGCAGAAGCTGAAGCAGAAGAAGAAGAAACAGAAAAAGCAGAAGAAGAAGAAGAAGAAGAAGAAGAAGAAGAAGAAGAAGAAGAAGAAGAAGAAGCAGGAGAAGCAGAAGAAGAAGAAGGAGAAAGAGAAGGATTAGGAGTAGGAGAAACAGAAGGATAAGCAGAAGCAGAAAGAGAAGCAGAAGGAGAAGCAGGAGAAGCAGAAGAAGCAGAAGCAGGAGAAGCAGAAGCATAATGAAAGGCAGAAGAAGGAGAAATTGAAACAGAAGAAGATGCAGAAGGAGAAGCAGAAGCAGAAGCAGTAGTAGAAGCAGAAGGAGGAGAAGCAGAAGGAGAAGCATAAAGAGAAACAGAAGGAGAAGCAAGAGAAGCAGAAGCAGGAGAAGCAGAATCAGAAGAAATAGAAGAAGGAGAAGAAGCAGAAGCAGAAAGAGAAGCAGAAACAGAAGGAGAAGCAGAAATAGAAGCAGAAGAAGCCGAAGAAGCAAAAGGAGAACCTGAAGCAGAAGGAGAAGCTGGAAAAGCAGAAGAAGAAGAATCTGGAGAAGAAGAAGGAGAAGCAGAAGCAGAAAGAGAAGCAAAAGCAGAAGGAGAAGCAGAAGGAGAAGCAGAAGAAACAGAAGCAGAATCAGTAGCAGAAGAAGCTGAAGATGCAGAACCAGAAAGAGAAGCAGAAGGAATAGCAGAAGAACGAGTAGGAGAAATAGAAGGAAAAGCAGAAGGAGAAGCAGGAAAAGCAGAAGAAGCAGAAGCAGAAGGGGAAGAACTAAAGAGAAGAAGCAGAAGCAGAAGTAGAAAGAGAAGTCGACGAAGAGAAGCAGAACGAGAAGCAGGAGAAGCAGGAGAAGCAGAAGCGGGAGAAGCAGATGAAGAAGAAAGAGGAGA
>NW_012290366.1:0-2064 GCF_000151885.1 Dipodomys ordii | reverse complement strand
GAAATTGAAACAGAAGAAGATGCAGAAGGAGAAGCAGAAGCAGAAGCAGTAGTAGAAGCAGAAGAAGGAGAAGCAGAAGGAGAAGCATAAAGAGAAACAGAAGGAGAAGCAAGAGAAGCAGAAGCAGGAGAAGCAGAATCAGAAGAAATAGAAGAAGGAGAAGAAGCAGAAGCAGAAAGAGAAGCAGAAACAGAAGGAGAAGCAGAAATAGAAGCAGAAGAAGCCGAAGAAGCAAAAGGAGAACCTGAAGCAGAAGGAGAAGCTGGAAAATCAGAAGAAGCAGAATCTGGAGAAGAAGAAGGAGAACCAGAAGGAGAAGCAGAAGCAGAAAGAGAAGCAAAAGCAGAAGGAGAAGCAGAAGGAGAAGCAGAAGAAACAGAAGAAGCAGAATCAGTAGCAGAAGAAGCTGAAGATGCAGAACCAGAAAGAGAAGCAGAAGGAATAGAAGAAGAACGAGTAGGAGAAATAGAAGGAAAAGCAGAAGGAGAAGCAGGAAAAGCAGAAGAAGCAGAAGCAGAAGGGGAAGAACTAAAGAGAAGAAGCAGAAGCAGAAGTAGAAAGAGAAGCCGACGAAGAGAAGCAGAACGAGAAGCAGGAGAAGCAGGAGAAGCAGAAGCGGGAGAAGCAGAAGAAGAAGAAAGAGAAGAAGGAGAAGGAGCAGAAGCCGAAGGAGAAGCAGAAGCAGAAGGAGAAGCAGAAAGAGAAGCAGGAAAAGCAGAAAAAGCAGAAGCAGGAGAAACAGAAGCAGAAGAAACAGGAGAAGGACAAGAAGCAGAAGCAGAAGCAGAAGGAGAAGCAGAAACAGAAGGAGAAGCAGAAAGAGAAGGAGAGGAAGCAGAAGAAGCAGAATCAGGAGAAGCAGAAGCATAAGAATCCGAAGAAGCAGAAGCAGAACCTGAAGCAGAAGGAGAAGCAGGAGAAGCAGGATCTGGAGAAGCAGAATGACAAGCTGAAGGAGAAGCAGAAGCAGAAAGGGAATCAAAAGCAGAAGGAGAAGCAGAAGAAACAGAAGAAGCAGAAGCAGTAGCAGTTGCAGCAGAAGGAGAAGCAGAAGGAAAAGCAGGAGAACAAGAAGGAGAAAGAGAAACAGAAGCAGAAGGAGAAGGAGAATCAGAAGGAGAAGCAAAAGAAGCAAATGGAGAAGCAGAAGGAGAAACAGAAGCAGAAGAAGCAGCACAAGGAGAAGCAGAAGCAGAAGGAGATGCATAAGGAGAAGCAGGAGAAGCAGAAGAAGCAGAAGGAGAAGTAGAAGTAGGAGAAGGAGAAGGAAGAGTCGCAGAAGCAATAGGAGAAGAAGAAGGAGAAGCAGAAGCAGAATGAGAAGAAGAAAGAGAAGGACTAGAAGCAGAAGAAGCCGGAAAAGAAGAAGAAGAAGAAGAAGAAGAAGAAGAAGAAGAAGAAGAAGAAGAAGAAGAAGAAGAAGAAGAAGAAGAAGAAGAAGAAGAAGAAGAAGAAGAAGAAGAAGAAGAAGAAGAAGGAGAAGGAGAAGGAGAAGGAGAGGGAGAAGGAGAAGGAGAAGCATAAGGAGAAGAAGTAGAAGCAGAAGAAGCAGAAGCAGGAGAAGCAGAAGCAGAAGAAAGGGATAAGCATAAGAAGCAGAATCAGAGGGAGAAGCAGAAGAAGGACAAGGAGCAGCAGAAGGAGAAGCAGAAGGAGAATCAGAAGGAGAAGCAGAAGAAGGAGAAGCAGAAGCAGAAGAAGAAGAAGAAGCAGAAGAAGATGCAGAAGGAGAAGCAGGAGAAGCAGAAGAAGCAGAAGCAGAAGGAGAAGCAGAAGTAGGAGAAGGAGAAGGAGAAGGAAGGGCAGCAGAATCAATAGGAGAAGCAGAAGGAGAAGGAGAAGCAGAATGAGAAGCAGAAAGAGAAGCAGTAGAAGCAGAAGAAGCAGGAAAAGCATAAGCAGAAGGAAGAGAAGAAGAAGACGAAGAAGAAGAACAAGAAGAAGAAGAAGAAGAAGAAGAAGCATAAGGAGAAGCATAAGGAGAAGCAGTAGAAGCAGAAGAAGCAGAAGCAGGAGAAGCAAAAGCAGAAGAAAAAGAATAAGCAAAAGAAGCAGAAGCAGAAG
>NW_012290365.1:0-6602 GCF_000151885.1 Dipodomys ordii | reverse complement strand
AAGTGAAGAAGCAGAAACAGAAGCAGAAGTAGAAGCAGAAGCAGAAGGAGAAGCAGCAGAACAAGTAGAACCAGAAATTCAGGCAGGAGAAACAGAAGAAGCAGAAGCAGAAAGAGAAGCAAAAAGAGAAGCAGAAGGAGAAGTAGAAGAAGCAGCAGAAGGAGAAGCAGCAGAAGAAGCAGAAAAACAAGCAGGAGAAGCAGAAGCAGAAAGAGAAGTAGAAGCAGAAGAAGCAGAAGCAGAAGAAGAAGCAGTAGAAGCATAAGAAGCAGAAGCAGGACAAGCAGAAACAGGAGAAGCAGAAGCAGAAGAACAAGAAGAAGAATAAGAAGCAGAAGCAGAAGCAGAGGGAGAAACAGAAGAAGGAGAAGGAGCAGCAGAAGGTGAAGCTTAAGGAGATGAAGAAGCAGAAAGGGAAGCAGAAACAGAAGGAGAAAAAGAAGGATTAGTTGGAGAATCAGAAGAAACAGAAGCAGAAAGAGAAGCAGAAGAAGGAGAAGGAGAAGCAGAAGCACAGGAAAGGAATGAGAAGCAGAAGAAGCAAAAGCAGGGGAAGCAGAAGAAGAAGAAACAGAAGAAGGAGAAGGAGCAGAAGGAGAAGCAGAAGCAGAAGGAGAAGCAGAAAGAGAAGGAGAAGAAGCAGTAGCAGGAGAAGCAGAAGCACAAGAAACAGAAGAACCTGAAGAAGCAGAAGCAGGACCTGAAGCAGAAGAAACAGAACAAGCAGAAGAAGCAGTAGCAGAAGCAGAACGAGAAGCAGAAGAAGGAGAAGGAGAAAGAGAAGGATTAGGAGTAGGAAGAGCAGAAGGAGAATAAGAAGCAGAACGAAAAGCAGAAGGAGCAGCAGAAGGAGAAGCAGAAGGAGCAGCAGAAGGAGAAGCAGAAGAAGGAGAAGCAGAAGCAGAAGAAGCAGCAGAAGGAGAAGCAGAAGCAGAAGAAGATGCAGAAGGAGAAGCAGAAGAAGCAAAAGCAGAAGGAGAAGCAGAAGTAGAAGAAGGAGAAGGAGAAGGAAGGGCAGCCGAAGCAATAGGAGAAGCAGAAGGAGAAGCAGAAGAATGAGAAGAAGAAAGAGAAGCAGGAGAAGCACAAATGCAGAAGCAGGAGAAGCAGAAACAGAAGATACAGAAGAAGAAGAAGAAGAAGAAGAAGAAGAAGAAGAAGAAGAAGAAGAAGAAGAAGAAGAAGAAGAAGAAGAAGAAGAAGAAGAAGAAGAACAAGAAGAAGAAGAAGAAGAAGAAGAAGAAGAACAAGAAGAAGAAGAAGAAGAAGAAGAAGAAGAAGAAGAAGAAGAAGAAGAAGAAGAAGAAGAAGAAGAAGAAGAAGAAGAAGAAGAAGAAGAAGGAGAAGGAGAAGGAGAAGCATAAGGAGAAGCAGTAGAAGCAGAAGAAGCAGAAGCAGGAGAAGCAGAAGCAGAAGAAAAAGAATAAGCAAAAGAAGCAGAATCAGAAGCACTGGGAGAAGCAGAAGCAGAAGGAGAAGGAGCAGCAGAAGGAGAAGCAGAAGCAGAAAGAGAAGCAGAAACAGAAGGACAACAAATGGAGAAGCAGGAGAATCAGAAGAAGCAGAAGTAGAAGCATAAGAAACAGAAGCAAAAGAAACAGAAGATACAGAAGCAAAAGAAACAGAAGAAGGAGAAGAGCAGAAGCAGAAGGAGAAGCAGAAGCAGAAGTAGAAGCAGAAGAAGCAGAAGCTGAAGCAGAAGAAGAAGAAACAGAAAAAGCAGAAGAAGAAGAAGAAGAAGAAGAAGAAGAAGAAGAAGAAGAAGAAGAAGAAGAAGAAGAAGAAGAAGAAGAAGAAGAAGAAGAAGAAGCAGGAGAAGCAGAAGAAGAAGAAGGAGAAAGAGAAGGATTAGGAGTAGGAGAAACAGAAGGATAAGCAGAAGCAGAAAGAGAAGCAGAAGGAGAAGCAGGAGAAGCAGAAGGAGCAGAAGCAGGAGAAGCAGAAGCATAATGAAAGGCAGAAGAAGGAGAAATTGAAACAGAAGAAGATGCAGAAGGAGAAGCAGAAGCAGAAGCAGTAGTAGAAGCAGAAGGAGGAGAAGCAGAAGGAGAAGCATAAAGAGAAACAGAAGGAGAAGCAAGAGAAGCAGAAGCAGGAGAAGCAGAATCAGAAGAAATAGAAGAAGGAGAAGAAGCAGAAGCAGAAAGAGAAGCAGAAACAGAAGGAGAAGCAGAAATAGAAGCAGAAGAAGCCGAAGAAGCAAAAGGAGAACCTGAAGCAGAAGGAGAAGCTGGAAAAGCAGAAGAAGAAGAATCTGGAGAAGAAGAAGGAGAAGCAGAAGCAGAAAGAGAAGCAAAAGCAGAAGGAGAAGCAGAAGGAGAAGCAGAAGAAACAGAAGCAGAATCAGTAGCAGAAGAAGCTGAAGATGCAGAACCAGAAAGAGAAGCAGAAGGAATAGCAGAAGAACGAGTAGGAGAAATAGAAGGAAAAGCAGAAGGAGAAGCAGGAAAAGCAGAAGAAGCAGAAGCAGAAGGGGAAGAACTAAAGAGAAGAAGCAGAAGCAGAAGTAGAAAGAGAAGCCGACGAAGAGAAGCAGAACGAGAAGCAGGAGAAGCAGGAGAAGCAGAAGCGGGAGAAGCAGAAGAAGAAGAAAGAGAAGAAGGAGAAGGAGCAGAAGTCGAAGGAGAAGCAGAAGCAGAAGGAGAAGCAGAAAGAGAAGCAGGAAAAGCAGAAAAAGCAGAAGCAGGAGAAACAGAAGCAGAAGAAACAGGAGAAGGACAAGAAGCAGAAGCAGAAGCAGAAGGAGAAGCAGAAACAGAAGGAGAAGCAGAAAGAGAAGGAGAGGAAGCAGAAGAAGCAGAATCAGGAGAAGCAGAAGCATAAGAATCCGAAGAAGCAGAAGCAGAACCTGAAGCAGAAGGAGAAGCAGGAGAAGCAGAATCTGGAGAAGCAGAATGACAAGCTGAAGGAGAAGCAGAAGCAGAAAGGGAATCAAAAGCAGAAGGAGAAGCAGCAGAAACAGAAGAAGCAGAACCAGTAGCAGTTGCAGCAGAAGGAGAAGCAGAAGGAAAAGCAGGAGAACAAGAAGGAGAAAGAGAAACAGAAGCAGAAGGAGAAGGAGAATCAGAAGGAGAAGCAAAAAAAGCAAATGGAGAAGCAGAAGGAGAAACAGAAGCAGAAGAAGCAGCACAAGGAGAAGCAGAAGCAGAAGGAGATGCATAAGGAGAAGCAGGAGAAGCAGAAGAAGCAGAAGGAGAAGTAGAAGTAGGAGAAGGAGAAGGAAGAGTCGCAGAAGCAATAGGAGAAGAAGAAGGAGAAGCAGAAGCAGAATGAGAAGAAGAAAGAGAAGGACTAGAAGCAGAAGAAGCCGGAAAAGAAGAAGAAGAAGAAGAAGAAGAAGAAGAAGAAGAAGAAGAAGAAGAGAGAGAGAGAGAGAGAGAGAGAGAGAGAGAGAGAGAGAGAGGAGAAGGAGAAGAGAGGGAGAAGGAGAAGAGAAGCATAAGGAGAGAGTAGAAGGAGAAGGAGAAGGAGAAGGAGAGGGAGAAGGAGAAGGAGAAGCATAAGGAGAAGAAGTAGAAGCAGAAGAAGCAGAAGCAGGAGAAGCAGAAGCAGAAGAAAAGGATAAGCATAAGAAGCAGAATCAGAGGGAGAAGCAGAAGAAGGACAAGGAGCAGCAGAAGGAGAAGCAGAAGGAGAATCAGAAGGAGAAGCAGAAGAAGGAGAAGCAGAAGCAGAAGAAGAAGAAGAAGAAGAAGATGCAGAAGGAGAAGCAGGAGAAGCAGAAGAAGCAGAAGCAGAAGGAGAAGCAGAAGTAGGAGAAGGAGAAGGAGAAGGAAGGGCAGCAGAATCAATAGGAGGAGCAGAAGGAGAAGGAGAAGCAGAATGAGAAGCAGAAAGAGAAGCAGTAGAAGCAGAAGAAGCAGGAAAAGCATAAGCAGAAGGAAGAGAAGAAGAAGACGAAGAAGAAGAACAAGAAGAAGAAGAAGAAGAAGAAGCATAAGGAGAAGCATAAGGAGAAGCAGTAGAAGCAGAAGAAGCAGAAGCAGGAGAAGCAAAAGCAGAAGAAAAAGAATAAGCAAAAGAAGCAGAAGCAGAAGCACTGGGAGAAGCAGAATAAGGAGAAGGAGAAGGAGCAGCAGAAGGAGAAGCAGAAGCAGAAAGAGAAGCAGAAACAGAAGGAGAACAAGAAGGAGAAGCAGGAGAATCAGAAGAACCAGAAGAGGAAGCAGAAAGAGGAGAAGAAGGAGAAGCAGAAATAGAATCAGAAGAAACAGAAGAAGAAGCAGAAGAAACAGAAGCAAATGAAACAGAAGAAGGAGAAGAGCAGAAGCAGAAGCAGAAGGAGAAGCAGAAGCGAAGGAGAAGCAGAAAGAGAAGCAGGAGAAGCAGAAGCAGGAGAATCAGAAGCAGAAGAAACAGGAGAAGCCGAAGAAGCAGAAGCAGAATCTGAAGCAGAAGGAGAAACAGAAGAAGCACAATCTGAAGCAGAAGCAGAAGAAACAGTAATAGTAGAATAAGCAGAAGCAGAAGCAGCAGGAGAAGCAGAAGAAGAAGACGGAGAAGGCGAGAGAGAAGGATTAGGAGTAGGAGAAGCAAAAGGATAAGCAGAAGCAGAAAGAGACGCAGAAGGAAAAGCAGCACGAGAAGTAGGAGAAGCAGGAGAAGCAGAAGCAGGAGAAGCAGAAGAAACAGAAGACGCAGAAGCAGAATGAGAAGCAGAAGGAGAAATTGAAGCAGAAGCAGAAGGAGAAGCAGAAGCAAAAGGAGAAGCAGAAGAAGAGAAGGAGAAGCAGGACGAGAAGCAGGAGAAGCAGAAGCAGGAGAAGCAGAAGCAGAAGAAACAGAAGAAGGAGAAGAAGCAGAAGCATAAGGAGAAGCAGAAACAGAAGGAAAAGCAAAAAGAGAAGCAGAAGAAGCAGCAGCAGGAGAAGCAGAAGCAGAAGAAGCCGAAGAAGCAGAGCAGAACCTGAAGCAGAAGGAGAAGCAGGAGAAGCAGAAGAAGCAGAATCTGGAGAAGCAGAAGGAGAAGCAGAAGCAGAAAGAGAAGCAAAAGCAGAAGGAGAAGCAGAAGAAACAGAAGAAGCAGAGGCAGTAGCAGAAGAAGCAGAAGATGCAGAAGCAGAAGAAGAAGCATAAGGAAAAGCAGAAGAACGAGAAGGAGAAGGAGAAACAGAAGGAGAAGCAGAAAGAGAAGCAGAAGAAGGAGCAGGAGAAGGAAAAGCAGCAGGAGAAGCAGAAAGAGCAGCAGAAGGAGAAGCAGGAGAAGCAGAAACTGGAGAAGCAGAAGCAGAAGCAGAAGAAACAGGAGAAGGACAAGAAGCAGAAGGAGAAGCAGAAACAGAAGGAGAAGCAGAAAGAGAAGGAGGGGAAGCAGAAGAAGCAGAAGCAGGAGAAGCAGAAGCATAAGAATCCGAAGAAGCAGAAGCAGAACCTGAAGCAGAAGGAGAAGCAGAAGAAACAGAAGAAGTAGAAGCAGTAGCAGTTGTAGCAGAAGCAGAACGAGAAGCAGAACGGAAAGCAGAAGAACAAGATGGAGAAGGAGAAACAGAAGGAGCAGCAGAAGGAGAAGCAGAAAGAGAAGCAGGTAAAGCAGAAGAAGAAGAAGCAGAAGGAGAATCAGAAGGAGAAGCAGAAGAAGAAGAAGGAGAAGCAGAAGAAGATGCAGAAGGAGAAGCAGAAGAAGCAGAAGCAGAAGGAGAAGAAGGGAAAGCAGAAGAAGCAGAAGCAGAAGGAGAAGGAGAAGCAGAAGCAGAAGAAGAAGCATAAGGACAAACACAAGCAGAAGGAGATGCAGAATGAGAAGCAGGAGAAAGAGAAGAAGCAGAAGCTGAAGGAGAAGCAGAAGTAGGAGAAGGAGAAGGAGGAGAAGCAGAAGCAGAAGGAGAAGCAGAATCGGAATGAGAAGCAGAAACAGAAGCAGGAGAAGCACAAGAAAAAGAAGCAGGAGAAGCCGAAAGAGAAGAAGCAGAAGAAGCAGAAACAGAAGCAGAAGTAGAAGCAGAAGCAGAAGGAGAAGCAGCAGAACAAGTAGAACCAGAAATTCAGGCAGGAGAAACAGAAGAAGCAGAAGCAGCAGCAGAAGGAGAAGCAAAAAGAGAAGCAGAAGAAGAAGAACCAGCAAAAGGAGAAGCAGCAGAAGAAGCAGAAAAACAAGCAGGAGAAGGAGAAGCAGAAAGAGAAGTAGAAGCAGAAGAAGCAGAAGAAGAAGAAGAAGCAGAAGAAGCATAAGAAGCAGAAGCAGGAGAAGCAGAACCAGAAGAAAAAGAAGAAGCATAAGAAGCAGAAGCAGAGGGAGAAGCAGAAGAAGGAGAAGGAGCAGCAGAAGGAGAAGCAGAAGGAGAATCAGGAGGAGAAGCAGAAGAAGGAGAAGCAGAAGCAGAAGAAGAAGCAGAAGAAGAAGCAGAAGCAGAAGAAGATGCAGAAGGAGAAGCAGGAGAAGCAGAAGAAGCAGAAGCAGAAGGAGAAGCAGAAGTAGGAGAAGGAGAAGGAGAAGGAAGGGCAGCAGAATCAATAGGAGAAGCAGAAGGAGAAGCAGAAGCAGAATGAGAAGCAGAAAGAGAAGCAGTAGAAGCAGAAGAAGCAGGAAAAGCAGAAGCAGAAGAAAGAGAAGAAGAAGACGAAGAAGAAGAAGAAGAAGAAGAAGAAGAAGAAGAAGAAGAAGA
>NW_012290364.1:0-1248 GCF_000151885.1 Dipodomys ordii | reverse complement strand
GACAAGCTGAAGGAGAAGCAGAAGCAGAAAGGGAATCAAAAGCAGAAGGAGAAGCAGAAGAAACAGAAGAAGCAGAAGAAGTAGCAGTTGCAGCAGAAGGAGAAGCAGAAGGAAAAGCAGGAGAACAAGAAGGAGAAAGAGAAACAGAAGCAGAAGGAGAAGGAGAATCAGAAGGAGAAGCAAAAGAAGCAAATGGAGAAGCAGAAGGAGAAACAGAAGCAGAAGAAGCAGCACAAGGAGAAGCAGAAGCAGAAGGAGATGCATAAGGAGAAGCAGGAGAAGCAGAAGAAGCAGAAGGAGAAGTAGAAGTAGGAGAAGGAGAAGGAAGAGTCGCAGAAGCAATAGGAGAAGAAGAAGGAGAAGCAGAAGCAGAATGAGAAGAAGAAAGAGAAGGACTAGAAGCAGAAGAAGCCGGAAAAGAAGAAGAAGAAGAAGAAGAAGAAGAAGAAGAAGAAGAAGAAGAAGAAGAAGAAGAAGAAGAAGAAGAAGCAGAAGAAGAAGAAGAAGAAGAAGAAGAAGAAGAAGAAGAAGAAGAAGGAGAAGGAGAAGGAGAAGGAGAGGGAGAAGGAGAAGGAGAAGCATAAGGAGAAGAAGTAGAAGCAGAAGAAGCAGAAGCAGGAGAAGCAGAAGCAGAAGAAAAGGATAAGCATAAGAAGCAGAATCAGAGGGAGAAGCAGAAGAAGGACAAGGAGCAGCAGAAGGAGAAGCAGAAGGAGAATCAGAAGGAGAAGCAGAAGAAGGAGAAGCAGAAGAAGAAGAAGAAGCAGAAGAAGATGCAGAAGGAGAAGCAGGAGAAGCAGAAGAAGCAGAAGCAGAAGGAGAAGGAAGGGCAGCAGAATCAATAGGAGAAGCAGAAGGAGAAGGAGAAGCAGAATGAGAAGCAGAAAGAGAAGCAGTAGAAGCAGAAGAAGCAGGAAAAGCATAAGCAGAAGAAAGAGAAGAAGAAGACGAAGAAGAAGAACAAGAAGAAGAAGAAGAAGAAGAAGAAGCATAAGTTGAAGCATAAGGAGAAGCAGTAGAAGCAGAAGCAGCAGAAGCAGGAGAAGCAGAAGCAGAAGTAAAAGAATAAGCAAAAGAAGCAGAAGCAGAAGCACTGGGAGAAGCAGAAGAAGGAGAAGGAGAAGGAGCAGCTGATGGAGAAGCTGAAGCTGAAAGAGAAGCAGATTCAGAAGGAGAACAAGAAGGAGAAGCAGGAGCATCAAAAGAACCAGAAGAGGAAGCAGAATGAGGAGAAGAAGGAGAAGCAGA
>NW_012290363.1:0-8510 GCF_000151885.1 Dipodomys ordii | reverse complement strand
TGTGACACAGCGGGACACAGCAAGGACACTGCGGGGACACAGCGGGACACAGTGGTACACAGCGGGGGAAACAGCAGGGGACAGCGGAGACAGAGAGGAGACACAGCGAGACACAGCGGTGACACAGCTGGACACAACGGAGTACACAGCGGGTCCCAGCGGGCACACAGCGGGGACACAGTGGAACACAGCAAGGACAGAGCGGGACACAGAGGAGACACAGAGGGGACTAGGCGGGGGACACAGCGGGGGACAAAGTGGGACACCATGGGACACAGTGTGACACAGTGTGACACAGCCGGGACACTGCGGGGACAGAGCGGGACAAAGCAGGGGACACAGCGGGACACAGCGAGACACAGCGGGACACAGCGGGGACACAACAGTAGACACAGCGGGACAAAGCGGGGGATACAGCGGGACACAGCGGGGAACAAAGGGAGGACACAGCGGGACCCAGCGGGACACAGCGTCGATAGAGCGGGAACATAGCGGGACACAGCGGGGGACAGCGGAGACAGAGAGGGGACACAGCGGGACACAGCGGTGACACAGCTGGACACAACGGAGTACACAGCAGGACACAGCAGGCACTCAGCGGGGACACAGTGGGACACAGGGGGCCACAGCAGGGACACAGCGGGACACAGGGGGGATCCAGCGAGGACACACAGGGGACACAGCTTGGACAGCTAGGACACAGCGGGGAGACACAGCTGGGGACACAGCGGGACACAGCGGGGAACACAGCGAGGACACAGTGGGACCCAGCGGTACACAGCGTCGATACAGCGGGGACACAGGGTTACAAAGTGTGGTACACAGCTGCGAACACAACGGGACACAGTGGGGGCACAGCGAGACACAGCGGGACACAGCGAGGACACAGCGGGACACAGCGCTGACACTGCGGGGGACACAGCGGGGGACACAGCGGGGGACACAGCCGGACACAGCGGGACACAGCGGGGGACACAGGGGGGACACAGCAGGACCCAGCGCGGGACACAGCGAGGACACATTGGGACACAACGGGGACACAGCGGGACTCAGCGGGGGACACAGCAGTACACAGCGGGACACAGCGGGACCCAGCGGGGACCCAGCGGGGACCCAGCAGTGGACACAGCGGGACACAGCGGGGGACAAAGCGGGACACCACGGAACACAGCAGGACACAGCGTGAAACAGCGGTGAACCTGCGGGGACACAGCGGGACACAGCGGGGGACACAGCGGGACACAGCGGGACACAGCGGGGGACACAGCCGGACACAGCAGGGACACAGCAGGGACACAGCGGGACCCAGCAGGACACAGCGGGGGACACAGCGGGACACAGCGGGACACAGCAGGGGACACAGCAGGGACACAGTGGGACACAGTAGGACACAGCGTGGGACAAAGCGGGAGACAGCGGAGGACACAGCGAGGACACAGCTGGTCACAGCGGGGACACAGAGGGGACTCAGCAGGGGACATAGAGGGGAAAAAGCGGGACACCACGGGACACAGTAGGACACAGCGGGACACTGCGAGGACACAGCCGGACACAGCGAAACACAGCGTGACACAGTGGGGACAGAGCAGGGTACACAGCGGGACACAGCCGGGGACACAGAGGAACACAGCGGGGTACACAGCAAGGACAAAGCGGGACACAGCGGGGGACACAGCGAGGACACAGCGGGACACAGCGGGGGACACAGCGAGGACACAGTGGGACACAGCGGGACACACCGTCGATAATGGCGGGGACACAGCAGGACCCAGCGGGACACAGCGACGATACAGCGGGGACACAGCGGGACACAGCGGGGTACAGCAGGAACAAAACGGGAGACACAGTAGGGAACAGAGCAGGACACAGCGGGGGACACAGAGAGGACACAGTGGGGACACAGCGAGACTCAGCCGGGGACACAGCAGGGGACAAAGCGGGACACCACGGGACACAGTGGGACACAGCGGGACACAGCGGGGTCACTGCGGGACACAGTGGGGGACAAAGCGGGACACAGCGGGACACAGCGGGGACGCAGCGGGACACAGCGTGACACAGCGTGGGAAACAGCGAGGACACAGCGGGACACAGCGAGACACAGCGGGACACAGTGGGGACACAGCAGTAGACACAGCAGGGGACACAGCGAGGACACAGCGGGACACAGTGGGACACAGCGTGGGACAAAGCAGGAGACAGCAGGGGACACAGCGAGGACACAGCGGGACACAGCGGCGACACATAGAGGACTCAGCGGGGGACACAGTGGGGGACAGAGCGGGATACAGTGGGACACTGCGGGGCACAGCGGGGGACCCAGCGGGACAGAGCGGGACAGAGCGGGACACTGCGGGGCACAGCGGGGGACACAGCGGGACACAGCGGGGGACACAGGGAGGACACAGCTTAACACAGCATGGGACAAAGCGAGGACACAGCGGGACACAGCGAGACACAGCGGGACACAGCGGGGACCTAGCAATGGACACAGCGGGACACAGCGGGTGACAAATCGGGACACCACGGAACACAGCAGGACACAGCGTGAAACAGCGGTGAACCTGCGGGGACACAGCGGTACACAGCGGGGGACACAGCGGGACTCAGCGGGACACAGCGGGGGACACAGCCGGACACAGCAGGGACACAGCAGGGACACAGCGGGACCCAGCAGGACACAGCGGGAGACACAGCGGGACACAGCGGGACACAGCAGGGGACACAGCAGGGACACAGTGGGACACAGTAGGACACAGCGTGGGACAAAGCGGGAGACAGCGGAGGACACAGCGAGGACACAGCTGGTCACAGCGGGGACACAGAGGGGACTCAGCAGGGGACATAGAGGGGAAAAAGCGGGACACCACGGGACACAGTAGGACACAGCGGGACACTGCGAGGACACAGCCGGACACAGCGAAACACAGCGTGACACAGTGGGGACACAGCAGGGTACACAGCGGGACACAGCCGGGGACACAGAGGAACACAGCGGGGTACACAGCAAGGACAAAGCGGGACACAGCGGGGGACACAGCGAGGACACAGCGGGACACAGCGGGGGACACAGCGAGGACACAGTGGGACACAGCGGGACACACCGTCGATAATGGCGGGGACACAGCAGGACCCAGCGGGACACAGCGACGATACAGCGGGGACACAGCGGGACACAGCGGGGTACACAGGTGTTGACACATCGGGACACAGTGGGGGACACAGCGGGACACAGCGGGACTCAGTGGGGCACAGCAGGGACAAAACGGAAGACACAGTGGGGAACAGAGCAGGACACAGCGGGGGACACAGAGAGGAAACAGTGGGGACACAGAGAGACTCAGCCGGGGACACAGCAGGGGACAAAGCAGGACACCACGGGACACAGTGGGACAGAGCGGGACACAGCGGGGTCACTGCGGGACACAGTGGGGGACAAAGTGGGACACAGCGGGACACAGCGGGACACGGCAGGGGACACAGCGAGGACACAGAGCGGGACATAGCGAGGACACAGCGGGACACAGCGGGACACAGCGGGGGACACAGCGAGGACACAGTGGGGGACACAGTGGGGGAAACAGCTGGACACAGCGGGGAACACAGCGAGGACACAGCGGCACCCAGCGGGACAGAGCGTAGATACAGCGGAGACACAGCGTTACACAGCATGGTACAAAGCTGTGGACACAACGGGACACAGTGGGGGCACAGCAGGACACAGCGGGACGCAGTGGGACACAGCGGGGACAAATCGTGAGACACAGCAGGGGACAGAGCTTGAGACAGCGGGGGGCACAGCGGGGACACAGCGGGACACAGCGAGGACACAGCGGGACAGAGCGGGACACTGCAGGGCACAGCGGGGGACACAGCGGGACACAGCGGGGGACACAGCGGGAGACAGCGGGGGACACAGCGAGGACACAGCAGGACACAGCGCAGACACTGGGGGACACAGCGGGGGACGCAGCGGGGGACACAGCCGGACACAGCGGGACACAGCGGGGGACACATGGAGGACTCAGCGGGACAAAGCTGGGACACAGCGGAGACTCACCGGGGGACACAGCGGGGGACAAAGCGGGACACCACAGAACACAGTGGGAAAAAGCGGGACACAGCGGGGAAACTGCGGGGACACAGGGGGACAAAGCGTGGGACACATAGGGACACAGCGGGGGACACAGCGGGACACAATGGGACACAGCGGGGCACACAGGGGGGACCCAGCGGGACCCAGCGGGGAACACAGCGAGGACACAGCGGGACTCAGCGGTACACAGCGTCGATACAGCGGGGACACAGCGTTACACAGCGTGGTACACAGCTGTGGACACAAGGGGACACAGTGGGGGCACAGCGGGACACAGGGGAACACAGTGGGACACAGCGGGGACAAAGCTTGAGACACAGCGGGGTACAGAGCGGGAGACAGCATGGGACACAGCGAGGACACAGCAGGACACAGCGCTGACACAGCGGGGGACACAGCCGGACACAGCGGGACACAGCGGGGGACACAGGAGGGACACAGCGGCACCCAGCGCGGGACCCAGCGAGGACGCATTGGGACACCGCCGGGACACAGCGGGACTCAGCGTGGGACACAGCAGTACAAACCAGGACACAGAGGGACACAGCGGGGGACAAAGCGGGACACCACAGAACACAGCAGGACACAGCGTGAAACAGCGGTGAACCTGCGGGGACACAGCGGTACACAGCGGGGGACACAGCGGGACCCAGACGGACACAGCGGGGGACACAGCCGGACACAGCAGGGACACAGTGGGGACACAGCGGGACCCAGCAGGACACAGCGGGGGACACAGCGGGACACAGCGGGACACAGCGGGGGACACAGCAGGGACACAGTGGGACACAGTAGGACACAGCGTGGGACAAAGCGGGAGACAGCGGAGGACACAGCGAGGACACAGCTGGACACAGCGGGGACACAGAAGGGACTCAGCAGGGGACATAGAGGGGAAAAAGCGGGACACAGCGGTGACACAGCGGGACACAGCTGGTGACACTGCAGGACACAGCGGGACACAGCGGGGACACAGCAAGGACACAGCAGGGGACACAGCGGGACACAGCCGGACACAGCCGGGGACACAGCGGGACACAGCGAGAGACACAGCGGGGGACACAGCGGGACACAGCGGGGAACAAAGAGAGGACACAGCCGGGGACACAGCGGGACACAGCGTCGATAGAGTGGGGACACAGCGGGACACAGCGGTGAAACAACCGGACTCAGCGGGGTACACTGTGGGACCCAGCGGGACCCAGCGGGGACACAGCAAGGACACAGCGGGGGACACAGCGGGACACAGCGGGGGACACAGCAAGGGACACAGCGGGAGACAGAGCGGGACACAGTGGGGAACACAGAGAGAGATACAGCAGGACCCAGCGGGACACAGCGTCCATACAGTGGGTACACAGCGGGACACACCGGGGTACACAGCTGTTGACACAACGGGACACAGTGGGGGACACAGCGGGACACAGCGGGACACAGCAGGGCACAGAGCGGAGGACAGAGAGGGACACAGCGGGGTCACAGCAGTGGACACAGCGGGACACAGCGTGGGACAGAGCATGACACAGCGGGGGACACAGCCGGACACAGTGGGGACAAAGAGGGGGAAACAGCGGGGGACACAGCGGTCACAGCGGGGGACACAGCGAGGATACAGTGCGACAAAGCAGGGGACATAGCGGGACACAGCGCGGGACAATGCGGGACACAGCAAGACACAGAGGGGTCACAGCAGTGGACACAGTGGCACACAGCGTGGGACAGAGCGGGCCACAGCGGGGGACACAGCGGGACACAGCGCGGGACACAACAGGGGACACATCTGGACACAATGGGGGACAGAGCGGGACACAGAAGGGACAAGGCGGGACTCCGCGGAGGACACAGCGGGACACATCGGGACACAGCGGGACACAGCGGGGAAACAGCAGGGACACAGCTGGGGACACAGCAAGACACAGCGGGACACAGCCGGGGACAGAGAGGGGGACACGGTGGGACACAGAAAGGAACACAGTGAGGTCACAGTGGGACCCAGTGGGACACAGCATCGATACAGTGGTGACACAGCGGAACACAGTGGGGACAAAGCGGGGCAAACAGCGGGGGACAGAGCGGGACACAGCGGGGGACACAGAGAGGACAAAGTGGGACACAGCGGGGACACATCGGGACTCAGCGGGGGACACAGCGGGGGACAAAGCGGGACACCACGGGACACAGCAGGACACAGCCGGACACAGCGGGAACACTGCGGGGATACAGCGGGACACAGCATTGGACAAGGCGGGACACAGCGGGACACAGCAGGGGGCACAGCGGGACACAGTGGGGGACAATGAAGGGGACAGAGCGGACCACAGCGGGGACACAGCTGGACACGGGGATACAGAGAGACACAGCGGGACACAGCGGGGACATAGCTGGACACAGCGGCACACAGCGGGAACACAGCTGGCCACAGTGGGACACAGCTGGGGACACAATGGGACACAGCAGGGGACACAGAGGGGGACACAGCGGGGGACACTGCGGGACAAAGCGGGAGATACAGCGGGGAACCCAGTGGGACACAGCGGGGAACACAGCGAGGACACAGCGGGACCCAGCGGAATACAGCGTCGATACAGCGGGAACATAGCGGGACACAGCGGGACACAGCGAGACCCATCGGGAACAAAGCGGCAGACACAGCGGGACACAGCGGGGGACACAGCGGAACACAGCGGGGGACACAGCGAGGACACAGTGGGACACAGCGGGGGATATAGCGGGGGACCCAGTGGGACACAGCGGGGAACACAGCGAGGACACAGCGGGACCCAGCGGGACACAGCGTCGATACAGCGGGAACATAGTGGGACACAGCGGGACACAGCGGGACACAGCGGGACCCAGCGGGGACAAAGCGGGACACAGCGGGACAGAGTGGGGACACAGTGGGGGACACAGCGGGGGACACAGCGGGACACAGCGGGGGACACAGCGGGACAGAGCGAGGGACACAGTGACGACACAGCGGGACAGAGCATGTGATGCAGCGAGGACACAGCGTGACACAGCAGGACACAGCAGGGGACACAGTGAGGAAACAGCGGGACACAGCGGGGACTCAGCAAGGACACAGCGGGGACACAGCGGGGGACAAATCGGTACACAGCGGGGACAGAGCGGGACACAGCGTGACACAGCGGGACACAGCGAGGGACAGAGCGGGACACAGCGAGGACACAGCGGGACAAAGCTGGACACAGTGGGACACAGTGGGGGACACAGCGGGATGCAGCGGGGGACAAAGCGAAGACACAGCGGGACACTGCGGGAGACACAGCGAGGACACCACGGGACACAGCGGGACACAGAAGGACACAGTGGGGACACTGCGGGGACACAGCGCGACACAGCGGGGGACACAGCGGGACACAGCGGGACACAGCATGGGACACAGCGGGGACACAGCGGGACACAGCGGGGGACATAGCGAGGACACAGCGGGACACAGCGGGTCACAGTGGGGGACAAAGTGGGAGACAGCGGGGGACACAGCGAGGACACAGCGGGACACAGCGGGGAAACAGAGGGGACTCAGCGGGGGACACAGCGGGGGACAAATCGGGACACCACGGGACACAGTGGGACACAGCGGGACACAGCAGGGACACTGCAAGGACAAACCGGGACAAAGCGGTGGATACAACGGGACACAGCGGGACACAGCGGGGGCCACAGCCGGATACAGCGGGGGACAGAGTGGTGGACACAGCGGGACACAGCCGGGACACAGCTGGACACAGCGGGGTACACAACAGGAGACAGTGGCCACAAAGCGGGGACACAGCGGGAGACAGCGGGACAAAGCGGGGATAGAGTGGGACACAGCATGACACAGTGGGACACAGGGGGGGACACAGCGGGACACATTGGGGGACAAAGCTAGGACACAGGGGGACACAGCGGGGGACACAGCGGGGAACAGAGCAAGGACACAGCGAGGACACAGTGGGACCCAACGGGACACAGAGTCGATACAGCGGGGACACAGCGGGGTACACAGCTGGCGACACAACGGGATACAGTGGGGGACACAGCGGGACACAGCGGGACACAGCGGGGACAAAGCGTGAGACACGGGGGGACAGAGCGGGAGACAGCGGGACACAGCGGGGGACACACGGGGGACACAGCGGGAGACACAGCGGGACACATCGGGACACATTGGGACACAGCGGGAACAAAGCAGGGACACAGCTGGGGACACAGAGGGACACAGCGGGGGATAGAGAGCGGGACACTGCAGGACACAGCAGGACACAGCGGGACACAGCGGGGACACGGCGGGGATACAGCGGGACCCAGCATTGGACAAGGCGGGACACAGCTGGACACAGCGGGGGGCACAGTGGGACACAGTGGGGGACAGTGCAGGGGACACAGCGGAACACAGAAGGGATACAGC
>NW_012290362.1:0-3857 GCF_000151885.1 Dipodomys ordii | reverse complement strand
TGGAGGACTCAGCGGGACAAAGCGGGGACACAGCGGCGACTCACCGGGGGACACAGCGGGGGACAAAGCATGAGACACAGCAGGGGACAGAGCTGGAGACAGCGGGGGACACAGCGGGGACACAGCGGGACACAGCGAGGACACAGCGGGACAGAGCGGGACACTGCAGGGCACAGCGGGGGACACAGCGGGACACAGCGGGGGACACAGCTAGAGACAGCGGGGGACACAGCGAGGACACAGCGGGGCACAGCGCTGACACTGTGGGGACACAGAGGGGGAAACAGCGGGGGACACAGCCGGACACAGCGGTACACAGCGGGGGACACATGGAGGACTCAGCGGGACAAAGCGGGGACACAGCGGCGACTCACCGGGGGACACAGCGGGGGACAAAGCGGGACACCAGAGAACACAGTGGGAAACAGCGGGACACAGGGGGACAAAGCGTGGGACACATAGGGAAACAGCTGGGTACACAGCTGGGGACACAGCGGGACACAGTGGGACACAGCGGGGCACACAGGGGGGACACAGCAGGACCCAGCGGGGAACACAGCGAGGACACAGCGGGACCCAGCCGTACACAGCGTCGATACAGCTGGGACACAGCGTTACACAGTGTGATACACAGCTGTGAACACAACGGGACACAGTGGGGGCACAGCGGGACACAGCGGGACACAGTGGGACACAGCGGGGACAAAGCTTGAGACACAGCGGGGTACAGAGCGGGAGACAGTGGGGGACACAGCGAGGACACAGCGGGACAAAGCGCTGACACTGCGGGGGACACAGCGGGGGACACAGCCGGACACAGTGGGACACAGCGGGGGACACAGGGGGGACCCAGCGGGACCCAGCGCGGGACACAGCGTGGACACATTGGGACACAGCGGGGACACAGCGGGACACAGCGGGGGACACAGCAGTACACAGCGGGACACAGCGGGTCACAGCGAGGGACACAGAGAGGTACATAGCGGGACACAGTGGGGAACACAGGGAGGACACAGCGGGACACAGCGGGACACAGCGTCGATACAGTGGGGACACAGCGGGACACAGCAGGGTACACAGCTGGGGACAAAACGGGACACAGCGGGGGACACAGCGAGGACACAGCAGAACACAGCGTGGGAAACAGCGAGCTCACAGCGGGACACAGCGAGACACAGCGGGACACAGTGGGGACACAGCAGTAGACACAGCGAGACAAAGCGAGGGACACAGCGGGACACAGCGGTGAACACAGCGAGGACACAGCGGTGACACAGCAGGGACAGTGGGACACAGCAGGGCACACAGCGGGACACAGCGGGACACAGCTTGGGACACAGCGGGAACACAGCAGGACACAGCGGGGGACACAGCGAGGACACAGCGGGACACAGCGGGACACAGCGTGGGACAAAGCTGGAGACAGCAGGGGACACAGCGAGGAGAGAGCGGGCCATAGCGGCGACACATAGAGGACTCAGCGGGGGACACAGTGGGGGACAGAGCGGGACACATGGGGACACTTCGGGGCACAGTGGGGGACACAGCGGGACACAGCGGGGGACCCAGAGGGACACAGCGGGACACAGCGGGACACTGCGGGGCACAGCGGGGGATACAGCGGGACACAGCGGGGGACACAGGGAGGACACAGCTTAACACAGCATGGGACAAAGCGAGGACACAGCGGGACACAGCGAGACACAGCGGGACACAGAGGGACCCAGCAGTGGACACAGCGGGACACAGCGGGGGACAAAGCGGGACACCACGGAACACAGCAGGACACAGCGTGAAACAGCGGTGAACCTGCGGGGACACAGCGGGACACAGCGGGGGACACAGCGGGACCCAGCGGGACACAGCGGGGGACACAGTGTGAAACAGCTAAAACACAGCGTGGACACAGCGGGACACAGCAGGTCACAGCGGGGGACACAGCAGGACACAGCGGGACACAGCGGGGGACACAGCAGGGACACAGTGGGACACAGTAGGACACAGCATGTGACAAAGCGGGAGACAGCAGAGGACACAGCGAGGACACAGCTGGACACAGCGGGGACACAGAGGGGACTCAGCAGGGGACATAGAGGGAAAAAAGCGGGACACCACGGGACACAGTAGGACACAGCGGGACACAGCGGGGACACTGCGGGACACAGCCAGGAGACACAGCGGTGGACAGCGGGGGACAGAGAATGGACACAGCGGGACACAGAGGGGACACAGCTGGACACAGAAGGGTACACAGCGGGGCACAGCGGACACACAACAGGTGCAGAGCTGGACACAGAGGGACACAGATGGGACAGAGCGGGACACAGAGGGACACAGCGGGACACAGCAGGGGACTCAGCGGGACACAGCGGGGACACAGGGAGGACACAGCTGGTCACTGAATGAGACAGAGCGAGGACACAGCCGGACACAGCGAAACACAGCGTGACACAGTGGGGACACAGCAGGGTACACAGCGGGACACAGCCGGGGACACAGAGGAACACAGCGGGGTACACAGCAAGGACAAAGCGGGACACAGCGGGGGACACAGCGGGACACAGCGGTGACACAGCGGGACACAGCTGGGGACACTGCGGGACACAGCGGGACACAGCGGGGACACAGCAAGGACACAGCGGGGGACACAGCGGGACACAGCCGGACACAGCCGGGGACACAGCGGGACACAGCGAGAGACACAGCGGGGGACACAGCGGGACACAGCGGGGAACAAAAAGAGGACACAGCGGGACCCAGCTGGACACAGCATCGATAGAGCAGGGGCACAGCGGGACACAGCGGTGACACAACGGGACTCAGTGGGGGACTCTTCGGGACCCAGCGGGACCCAGCAGGGACACAGCAAGGACACAGCGGGGGACACAGCGGGACACAACGGGACACAGCGGGGGACACAGCGAGTGACACAGCGGGGGACACAGCGGGACACAATGGGGAATACAGAGAGAGACACAGCAGGACCCAGCGAGACACAGCGTCGATACAGCAGGGACACAGCGGGGTACACAGCTGTTGACACAACGGGACACAGTGGGGGACACAGCGGGACACAGCGGGATACAGCGGGGCACAGCGGGGACAAAACGGGAGACACAGTGGGGAACAGAGCAGGACACAGCGGGGGACACAGAGAGGACACAGTGGGGACACAGCGAGACTGAGCCCGGGACACAGCGGGGGACAAAGCGGGACACCACGGGACACAGTGGGACACAGCGGGACACAGCGGGGTCACTGCGGGACACAGTGGGGGACAAAGCGGGACACAGAGGGACACAGCGGGACCGCAGCGGGACACAGCGGGACACAGCGGGACACGGCAGGGGACACAGCGGGACACAGAGGGGGACACAGCGAGGACACAGCGGGACACAGAGGGACACAGCGGGGGACAGAGCGAGGACACAGTGGGGGACAAAGTGGGGGAAACAGCTGGACACAGCGGGGAACACAGCGAGGACACATCGGGACCCAGCGAGACAAAGCGTCGATACAGCGGAGACACAGCGTTACACAGCATGGTACAAAGCTGTGGACACAATGGGACACAGTGGGGGCACAGCGGGACACAGCGGGACGCAGTGGGACACAGCGGGACACAGCGGGACACAGCGGGGACAGAGCGGGACACAGTCGGACACAGCGGGACACAGCGGGGGACACAGCGGGAGACAAAGAGGGACACCACGGAACACAGCGGGACACAGCATGAAACAGCAGTGACACTGCGGGGACACAGTGGGACACAGCGGGGGGACTCAGCGGGACACAGAGTTGACAGAGTGGACACAGTGGGGTCCACAGCTGGACACAGCAGGGGAAACAGTGGGGGA
>NW_012290361.1:0-1033 GCF_000151885.1 Dipodomys ordii | reverse complement strand
TCAAACCATTCAGTACATAAGCTTAAGGGAGACATTTTTTTGGGGGGGTTCGGTCGTGGGGCCTGAACTCTGGGCCTGGGCGCTGTCCCTCAGCTCTTCAGCTCAAGGCTAGTGCTCTACCACTTGAGCCACAGCGCCACTTCCAGCTTTTTTCTTTTTGCTTATGTGGTGCTGAGGAATCGAACCCAGGGTCTCATGCATGCAAGGCAAGTGCTCTACCACTGAGCCACCTTCCCAGCCCCAAAGGGAGACATTTTACAATCAAACCATTACATGGGTTGATGTAGCATCAGCAAATGCAGGATGCCAAATGTCTGAGGAAATGTGGGTTTGGGGGAAGAGCCTCACATGACTCACTCAAAAAGTATGAAAATGAGTTACACAAGGAACAATCCTGAGAGTTACAACATGTTCATTTTCCCTGAAACTTGAAGCTATTCATCATCATAAATCAGGAACACAAAGGTGACCTGAATTTTTCTTCTAGAAATATGCAGGTTCATACATCTCTCCAGGACTTTCTAAACATGATGTTCTATAAATTAAAAGCAACAATGCTCTCCCCTCAAGCACTCCATTCCTCAATTCCGTAAAGTTTACCTCATTTGACACATGTGTAGGCACGTCTACTTCATTTTTTCACTGCTGAGTACATTCTGATTAGTAATTAATTTTTTTATTGAGGGCCTGAAAGCTGATGTAACACTTCAGAGGAGATCCTATTAAACCACAGTAAAGTATGATAATCATATTATGATTGTATTTACAGAAACTGTGGTGACCCTGGCATTTTCACTACCCATTATACCACCAGTCTATTAGAGCTGTCCAAATCCCAAAGGTTTACCACCACTCATCAACCCAGTTTTATACTTGGTTTTCAGACACAAGTGAATACCTTGCATTACCCTACTGTGCTTTTCCTGTCCTCCATCTTCAAACAGGGCCCATACTGTGGATGCAAGCAACAGCAGCACAGTCACAGAGTTCATCCTTGTGGCTTTGAGAGAGCTCCCCTTACACACGGACATTC
>NW_012290360.1:0-843 GCF_000151885.1 Dipodomys ordii | reverse complement strand
TGAAGAGGACTTCTGCCCTGGCTGGCTTTGACTCGTGATCCTCAAATCTCAGACTCCTAAACTGCTAGGATTACAGGTGTGAACCACTGGTGCACAGCCATGAGACTCTTTATCTCCAACTAACCACCAGAAAACTGGAAGTGGAGCTATGGCTGAAAGTGGTAAAGCACCAGCAGAAAAGCTCAGGGACAATGCCCAGGCCCCTGAGTTTAACATGACCAAAACATGACCAAAACAATGCAGCACCTTTAAATCTGCTTTTCAGACAAGACAAGGTACTCGCCCACAATGGGGCCTCCCCATGGATTCACCAAGAGAACCACAGTTCTGAGGGTGAAGACTGGAGCCAGCTCTGTTCAGATTTACGAATGATAACTAACACCTGTCCTTTGTGCTGATGGGAGGGTAAGAAGCAGTTTTTAAGCTAGGTGGCTCATGTCTATAGTCCTAGCTACTCAGGAGACTAAGATCTGAGGACTGAGGTTCGAAGCCAGGTCATGCAGAAAAACATCCCCAAGACTTTTTTTTTTTTTTTTGGTCGGTCGTGGGGCTTGAACTCTGGGCTTGGGCGCTGTCCCAGCTGCTCTTCAGCTCAAGGAAAGCGCTTTACCGCTTAAGCCACAGCGCCACTTCTGGTTTACTAGTGGTTTATTGAAGATGAGAGTCTCACAGACTTTCCTGCCCGGGCTGGATTTGAACCGCAATCCTCAGATCTCAGCCTCCTGAGTAGCTAGGATTATAGGCGGGAGCCACCGGCGCCCAGCTGACTTTTTTCTTTTGCTAGTCCTGGGACTTGAACTCAGGGCCTGGGCACTGTCCCTGAGCTTTTGCTCAAGACTAGCA
>NW_012290359.1:0-2479 GCF_000151885.1 Dipodomys ordii | reverse complement strand
AAAATCAGGTCTCAGTGAATAGGGCAAACATCTCACCACTTACCAGGGGACTCGAACCCCCTCTACTCGATCTCGAGGACAGCCCCACCCAGGGGTCCAGGGGACGTCTCCCACTGGCCCCGCCAAGACTCTCCGCCAGCCCCAAGACCACACCTGCAGGCTTTCACCATTCCTGAAATATGAAAGTGGCGCCACCAAAAACTCACCGATCGGTTCCTTCGGCTCTCTGATCAGGCGTCTGGGTGGGCTTGGGGAGCAACACCACTTGGGGGCTAACATCTGCCTTAAGCAAACACCATCTATGGCTCCAAGAATTGTGCATGGCTTTTTGTCATAAATTCCTAGCATTGGGGCTAAAATGGATCACAAGTCAAGTTGCAGAACTGAGATAGAGTGTTAAACAAAAATGGAGTTGCTTAGGTTTCTTAAAACATTATATTCCTTCCCTAGGGCCTTACTGTCTCAGCCTCCGGGAACCAAGGATTAGTTTGTAACACAAAATCATAAGTATAAGTTAATACAGCAATTTTCCAATCATCATCAAATTGTATCAAATGATCTAATTGTTTCTTATTCTCTTGGGGAGGGGCTGGTTGCCCCTCTGTCCGTTTTTTGTTTCCTCTTGAAGAGGAGTTCCGTCTTTATAGAACTTAGATTTACATTCACTTTTTCAATGGTTCCCTTTTTCCTGCAGGAACCAAGGATTAGTTTGTTCTCCCACTGCTGCTGTGGAGGCTTTAGTGCCTCATGCTTTTAGCATATGTTTTAAAATAGAGACAAACTATCCTTATTCTTAGAAGATGAACTCCCCCTGATTTACTCGTTATCTTTCTCAGTCACAACTGAGGGGCCTGCAGCACCCCAACGAGCTTCTGACTACTATTCCAGGTGAAAAGAAAAGAGAGAAAGATGCTTACCTCCCAAGGTTCCTTGACTGAAGAGACCGCTTCGTGCCCCGCTCTCGAGCCCCACGTTGGGCGCCACCTGCCGCGGACCGGGTTCTGTCGGGACGACGGAGGATACCTAGGGGAGGAACCTGGAATAGGATGGGGAGATGGCAAACAGACAACTCACACACAAGAGGGGTGGATGCTGAGTGCTGAGTGCGATTTAATGCAGAGAATAGTAAACTTTTATAACAGAAGTCTTCATGAGAAAGGGCAAAAGGTTACACAATCTTGCTGCATGGCTTCATTTTTTGGTGGTCACCAGCTGATCGCCTGACAGGCACTTGTTTCCGGCTTATCTCTAAGGAATACAATGATTACGACGTTTTGTCACCAATTAACCATTATCTGTCTTTACAGAGGTCTTAACTTTCCCAAATAGATCTTTCCTGTTTCTTCTTTAATAGTAAACCTCAAAGAGACCTGTATCTAGCAATTCTTTAGGTCTAACAATTCTCTTAGTAAATAGCAGGAAATAATTATCTCAGCAATTGCCATACATTCTTTCTGTTCTAGCCGCGCCTACAGCTTCTTGTACATCCCTTACAAACAATTCCTTCTGCTGAAGTGACTTTGTGAAACCCCCAATACTTTTATATTTACTTATAACTTGTCTACTAAACTCCATAAGAGGGGTTTCAGGGTAGCACTTAACTCTGGTGAGTTAGTCATATTTTTTAGGACACTCATCAGATATTGGAGTTGTCAACACTCTTCAGAAAGAGCTTTGTATAAGGGAAACGTTGACAATGAGAAAGTACAAAGAGCAGTAGAAGCAGTAAAAGATTAATAGGCACTCTTATGAGAAAGAAAGGCAGAAGCACATTTTTTCCAGGGGTTTTGCCAGCCTTTTCCCAGGAGTAGGCCTCTTAGAATCCCTATTCTCCGAGGTAGACTTCGGTGAAGTCCCAAAACTTGGAGATAGGTTTCTGTAAAGCCCCATTCTCTGAGGTAGACTTCGGTGAAGTCCCAAAACTCAGAGATAGGTCTCGAGGCCCCTATCATGGTCTGATAGATGGTTTCCCATGCTAAGCAGACTCTACTGGGGTCGGCGTGGCAACTTAAGCCTGTTTCATATATTTATTTTATTTGTTTTCTTTTTTCTTATTGTGAAAATACCATTCAAAGTAATGAGTACATTTCTTATCTAGCATTGTTGCCTCCTTTGTTTCCCCTTACCATTCCTTTCTATCTCCCCTTCCCCCGCACTCCTTGCACCAAAGTTGTAAAGTTTGTTTTTCAACATAACATTTTGTACATCTCATTGTTGCAATGGGTCTACCTGTATCCCTCTTTAAACAATTTGTTTCTTCTCTTCCCCTCCACAAATGATACCAACATCAAATACAGTGAAAACAGGGAAGGACATACACGCAACAAAGAAATCATCTTATAAATATGTTAGAAACAATAGCAAGAAAGAAAAACCATTTGAGTCCTTATCTTGGGGTGCATTTCGCCTAACATCAACTTATCTGAGCTTTTCTGCTTGTCTCAGACATATACTAGTTATTGCAAATAAGGGAAACTGA
>NW_012290358.1:0-7266 GCF_000151885.1 Dipodomys ordii | reverse complement strand
ACAGAGGGACACAACGGGACACAGAGGGGGACACAGCGGGACACAGCGCGACACACCAGGGACAAAGCGGGGGACACAGCGGTGGACAGAGCGGGACACAGCAGGGGACACAGGGAGGACCCAGCGGGACCCAGTGGGGACACAGCTGGGACTCAGAGGGGGACACAAAGGGACACAGCGAGACAAAGCGGTACACAGCGGGGGACACAGCGGGACACAGTGGGGGAAACAGCGGGAAACAGCAGGGAACACAGCGAAGACACAGCGGGAAAAAGCTGGAGACACAGCGGGACACAGCGGTGACACAGCAGTAGACACAGCGGGACACAGCGGGGGACACAGCGGGACACAGCGGGGGGCACAGGGAGGAAAGAGCGGGACACAGCGGGGACACAGCCGGGACTCACCGGGGGACACAGCAGGGGATAAAAGCGGGACACACTAGACAAAAGCGGGTCACAGCGGGACACAGGGGGACCACTGCGGGACACAGCGGGACACAGCGAGACACAGTGGTACACAGCTGGGGACACAGCGGGACACAGCGGGGGACACAGCGGGAAACAGCGGGGAACACAGCGAAGACACAGCGGGAAAGAGCTGGAGACACAGCGGGACACAGCGGGGACACAGCAGTAGACACAGCGGGACACAGCGGGGGACACAGCGGGGGGCACAGGGAGGAAAGAGCGGGACACAACGGGGACACAGCGGGGACTCACCGGGGGACACAGAGGGGGATAAAAGCGGACACCCCTAGACACAGCGGGTCACAGCGGGACACAGGGGGGCCACTGCGGGACACAGCGGGACACAGCGAGACACAGCGGGGTACACAGCTGGGGACCCAACAGGACACAGTGGGGGACACAGCAGGACACAGCGAGGCACAGCGGGGGACCTAGAGGGGGACAGAGTGGGACACAGCGGGACACAGCGGGAACCACAGGGGGGACAAAGCGGGACACAGCGGGGGACACAGCGAGTAAACACCGGGACACAGCGGGAACACAGCGAGACTCAGAGGCGGACACAGTGGGACACAGCGGGAAACAGCAGTGACACAGCAGGGACACAGCGGGGACAAAGCAGCACACAGCGGGACATAGCGGGAGACACAGCGGTACACAGCGGAGGACACAGCGGGGGACACAGGGGGACACAGTGGGAAACACAGCGAGGACACAGCGTCGATACAGCTGGGACACAGCGGGACAAATTGGGGTACACAGCTGGGGACACAACGGGACACAGTGGGGGACAAAGCGGGACACAGGGGGATTCAGGGGGACACAGCGGACACAAAGTGGGGGACAAGTGGGATACAGAGCGGGACACAGCGGGGGACACAGAGAGGACACAGCAGGACACAGTGGGGACACAGCGAGACTCAGTGGGGGACACAGCGGGGGACAGGGCGGGACACCACGGGACACAGCGAGGACACAGCAGGACACAGCTGGACACAGCAGGACACAGCGGGGAGACAGCAGGAACACAGCGGGGACACAGCAGGGACACAGCGGGACACAGCAGGGGACACAGTGGGACACAGCAGGAGACACAGCGGGGGACATAGTGGGACACAGCGGGGTACACACGGGACACAGCGGGGGACACAGCAGGACACAGCGGGGGACAGAGCGGGGGACACAGCGGGACACAGCGGGGGACAGAGCGGGGACACAGTAGTCGACACAGAGGGACACAGCGGGGGACACAGCAGGACACAGCGGGGGACATAGCGGGGGACAGAGAGGGACATAGCGTGGACCACATGGGGGACAAAGCTGGACAAAGCGGGGGACACAGCTAGTAAACACCGGGACACAGGGGGACACAGCGGGACTCAGCATGGGACAAAGCGGGACACAGCGGGACACAGCAGGAAATAGCGGTGACACAGCAGGGACACAGCGGGGGACACAGCGGGGGACACAGCGGGACACAGCGGGACACAGCGGGGACCACAGGGGGGACAAAGCAGGACACAGCGGGGGACACAGCGAGTAAACACCGGGACACAGCGGGAACACAGCGGGACTCAGAGGGGGACACAGCCGGACACAGTGGGAAACAGCAGTGACACAGCAGGGACACAGCGGGGGACAAAGCGGCACACAGCGAGACATAGCGGGGACACAGCGGTACACAGCGGGGGACACAGCGGGGGACACAGGGGGACACAGTGGGAAACACAGCGAGGACACAGCGTCGATACAGCTGGGACACAGCGGGACAAATTGGGGTACACAGCTGGGGACACAACGGGACACAGTGTGGGACAAAGCGGGACACAGGGGGATTCAGGGGGACACAGCGGACACAAAGTGGGGGACAAGTGGGATACAGAGCGGGACACAGCGGGGGACACAGCGAGGACACAGCGGGACACAGTGGGGACACAGCGAGACTCAGTGGGGGACACAGCGTGGGACAGGGCGGGACACCACGGGACACAGCGAGGACACAGCAGGACACAGCTGGACACAGCAGGACACAGCGGGGAGACAGCAGGAACACAGCGGGGACACAGCAGGGACACAGCGGGACACAGCGGGGGAAACAGTGGGACACAGCAGGAGACACAGCGGGGGACATAGCGGGACACAGCGGGGTACACACGGGACACAGCGGGGGACACAGCAGGACACAGCGGGGGACAGAGAGGGGGACACAGCGGGACACAGCGGGGACACAGCGGGACACAGCAGGATACAGCGTGGGACACAGCGGGACACAGCGGGGACACAGTAGTCGACATACAGGGACACAGCTGGGGATACAGTGGGACATAGCGGGGGACAGAGTGGGGGACACAGCGGGACACAACGGGACACAGCGGGTAAGAGCGGGACACAGCAGGAAAGAGTGGGACATAGCGGGGGACAAAGCAGGACACAGCGGGGGACACAGCGAGGACACAGCGGGACACAGCGGGACACAGCAGGGACACAGAGGGGACACAGCGGCACACAGCTGGGGATACAGGGGGGACAAAGCAGGACACAGCGGGGGACACAGCAGGACACAGCGGCGACACAGCGGATCACAGCGGGACACAGCAGGACACAGCGGGGACACAGCAGGGAAACAGCGGGGGACACAGCGGGACACAGCGGGACACAGCGGGGGACACAGCGGGGGACACAGCGGGACACAACGGAGAACAGAGCGAGGACACAGCCGGACCCAGTGGGACACAGTGTCGATACAGCGGGGACACAGTGTTACACAGCGGGGTACACAGCTGAGGACACAACGGGACACAGTGGGGGAAACAGCGGGACACAGAGGGACACAGCGGGGACACAGCGGGACTCAGCAAGGTCACAGCAGGACACAGCAGGACACAGCGGGACACAGCGGGACACAGCAGTGGACACAGCAAAAATACAGCAGGAAAGAGCTGGAGACACAGCGGGACACAGCGGGGACACAGTAGTCGACACAGAGGGACACAGCGGGGGACACAGCGGGGGACATAGCGGGGGACACAGCGGAACACAACGGGACACAGCGGGAAAGAGCGGGACACAGCGGGACACAGTGGTACATAGCGGGGGACAAAGCAGGACACAGCGGGGGACACAGCGAGGACACAGCGGGACACTGCGGGAGACACAGCGAGGATACAGCGGGCTACAGCGGAACACAGCGGGACACAGCAGGGACACAGAGCAGACACAGCGGCACACAGCTGGGGACACAGTGGGGACAAAGCGGGACACAGCGGGGGACACAGCGACGTCACAGCAGGACACAGTGGGGACACAGCGGGACTCAGCAGGGTCACAGCAGGACACAGCGGGACACAGCGGGACACGTCGTGACACAGCGGGGACACAGCAGGGACACAGCGGGGGACACAACGTGACACGGCGGGACACAGAGGGGGACACAGCAGGACACAGCGGGAGACACAGCGGGGGACACGGCGGAACACAACGGGGAACACAGCGAGAACACAGCGGGACCCAGAGGGACACAGCGTCAATACAGCGTGGACACAGCGTTACACAGCGGGGTACACAGCTGAGAACACAACGGGACACAGTGGGGGATACAACGGGACACAGCGGGACACAGCGGGGACAAAGCGTGAGACACAGCAGGATATAGCAGGGGACAAAGCGGGACACCACGGAACACAGCAGGACACAGCGTGGACACAGCAGGAACACAGCGGGGGACACAACGGCAAACCAGCAGGTGACACAGCGAGGACACAGCGGGACCCAGCGGGAGACAGTGTCGATACAGCGGGGACACAGCGGTAGACATCCGGACACAGTGGGGACAAAGCGGGGGTCACAGCGAGGGACAGAGCGGGACACAGCGGGGACACAGCGGAACACAGCAGCGGACACTGCGGGACACAGCGGGGGACAAAGCTGGGGATACAGCGGTACACAGTGGGGACACAGCTGGACACAGCGGGGTACACATTGGGACACAGCGGGGACACAGCAGGACACAGCTGGACACAGCGGGGACACAGCGAGACACAGAGGGACACAACGGGGGACACAGCGGGACACAGCGGGGGACACAGTGAGGACACAATGGACTGAGCGGGTGATACAGCGAGGACACAGCGGGACACAGCTGGACACAGCGGGACACTGCGGGGACACAGCTGGGACACAGCGGGACACAGCGGGAAACAGCGGTGACACAGCAGGGACACAGCAGGGGACAAAGCGGCACACAGCTGGGGACACAGGGGGGACAAAGCGGGACACAGCGGGAGACACAGCGACGACACAGCAGGACACAGCGGAGGACAGAGCAGGAGACAGCAGGGGACACAGCGAGGATGCAGGGGGACACAGCGGGGACACAGCGGGGAATCAGCGGGGGACACAGCAGGGGACAAAGTGGGAAACCACGGAACACAGTTGGACACAGCAGGAAACTGCGGTGACCTTGCGGGGCACAGCGGGACACAGTGGGGGACACAGTGGGGACAAAGCGGGACACAGTGGGGGACACAGCGACAACACAGCAGGACACAGCGGGGACACAGCGGGACTCAGCAGGGTCACAGTGGGACACAGCGGTACACAGCGGGACACAGCGGGGACACAGCAGGGACACAGCGGGGGACACAGCAGGACACAGCGGGAGACACAGCGGGACACAACGGGGAACACAGCGAGGACACAGCGGGACCCAGCGGGACACAGCGTCGATACAGCGGGGACACAGTGTTACACAGCGGGGTACGCGGCTGAGGACACAACGGGACACAGTGGGGGACACAGCGGGACACAGTGGGACACAGCGGGGACAAAGCGTGAGACAGAGCGGGGGACAGAGTGGGAGACAGCGGAGGACACAGTGAGGACGCACGGGACACAGCGGGGACACAGCGGGGACTCAGTGGGGGACACAGCGGGGGACAAAGCGGGACACCAGGAACACAGCGGGACACAGCGGGAAACAGCGGTGATCCTGCGGGGACACAGATGGGACACAGTGGGGGACACAGCGGGACACAGCGGGACACAGCAGGAGACACAGCAGAACACAGTGGGGGACAGAGCATGGGACACAGCGAGACACAGCTGGGACAAAGCTGGACACAGCGGCGTACACAGAGGGACACAGCCGGGATACAGCCGGGACACAGCGGGACACAGCGGGTCACAGCAGGGACACAGCATGACACTGCGGGACACAGCCGGACACAGCTGGGGACCCAGAGAGGACACAGCGGGACACAGCGGGGGACACAGCGGGACACAGCGGGGACACAGCAGTGGACACAGCGGGACAAGGCAAGGACACAGCGGGACACAGCGGGGGACACAGTGGGACACAGCGGGACACAGCGGGGGCCACTGCAAGGACACAGTGGGACACAGCGGGGGACACAGCGGGACACAGCGGGGACACTGTAGTCGACACAGAGGGACACAGCGCGGGACACAACGAAACACAGCGGGACACTGCGGGGACACAGCGGGACACAGCGGGGGACATAGCGGGGGACACAGCGGGACACAGCAGGACACAGCGGGCACCACATGGGGGACGAAGCGGGACACAGCGGGGGACACACCGAGTACACACCGGGACACAGTGGGGACACAGAGGGACTCAGCGGTGGACACAGCGGGAGACAGCGGGAAACAGCGGGGAAGACACAGCGGGAAAGAGCTGTAGACACAGCGGGACACAGCGGGGACACAGCAGGGGACACAGCGGGACACAGCCGGGGACACAGCGGGACACAGCGGGGGACACAGGGAGGAAAGAGCGGGACACAGCGGGGACCACAGGGTGGACAAAGCGGGACACAGCAGGGGACACAGTGAGTACACACCGGGACACAGCGGGGACACAGCGGGACTCAGCGGTGGACACAGCGGGACACAGCGGGACACAGCGGGAAACAGCGGTGACACAGCAGGGACACAGCGGGGGACAAAGCGGCACACAGTGGAACACAGCGGGGACTCAGTGGTACACAGCGGGGGACACAGCGGGACACAGTGGGGAACACAGCGAGGACACAGCGGGACCCAGCTGGACACAGTGTCGATACAGCTGGGACACAGCGGGACAAAGTGTGGTACACAGCTGGGGACACAAGGGGACACAGTGGGGGACAAAGCGGGACACAGCCGGAAACAGGGGGACACAGCTGGGACATAGCGGGGGACAAGGAAGATACAGATCAGGACACAGCGGGGGACACAGAGAGGACACAGCGGGACACAGTGGGGACACAGCGAGACTCAGGGGGGACACAGCGGGGGACAGGGCGGGACACCACGGGACACAGCGAGGACACAGCAGGACACAGCTGGACACAGCAGGACACAGTGGGGAGACAGCAGGGACACAGCAGGACACAGCAGGGACACAGTGGGACACAGCAGGGTACACACGGGACACAGCGGGGGACACAGCAGGACACAGCGGGGGACAGAGCGGGGGACACAGCGGGACACAGTGGGGACACAGCGGGACACAGCGGGACACATCAAGGACACAGCAGAACACAGCGGGACACAGTGCGGACACAGCGGGACACAGCGTGGGACACAGCGGGAAACAGCGGGGACACAGTAGTCGACACAGAGGGACACAGCGGGGGACACAGCGGGACACAGCGGGGGAAATAGCGGGGGACAGAGCGTGACATAGCGTGGACCACATGTGGGACAAAGCTGGACACAGCGGGGAACACAGCGAGTACACACCGGGACACAGCGGGGACACAGCGGGACTCAGCGGGGGACACAGCTGATGACA
>NW_012290357.1:0-2421 GCF_000151885.1 Dipodomys ordii | reverse complement strand
CACAGTGTAGAACTAAGTGGCACACAGCGGGCAGAAGTGTGGGACAGAAGGGACACACTGTGACACAGCGGTACACAGCAGATGACTCAGCATGGGACAGCGGGTCCACAGCTGGGGTCAAGGGGGACACAGCGGGGACACAGAGGGTGACACAGCTAGTACACAGCAGTGTACAGGGGGATACACAGTGTGTACACATCGGGACACAAGAAAGTACACAGCGTGGGACACAGCGTGACACAGCTGAACACAGCGGTGGACACAGCAGGGGATAGCGGGGACACAGCGGGGGACAAGGGGGACACAGCGGGACAAAGCGGAATACACAGCGGGGGACACAGCGGGACACAGCAGGGGACAAGCGAGGACACAGTGGGACTCAGCGGGACACAGCAGGGACACAGCGGTGGAAACAGAGAGACACAAAGGGGGACAAAGCGGGACACAGCGGGACACAGCGAGGGACACAGCGGGACACAGCGTGGGACACAGCGAGGACACAGTGGGACACAGCGAAGACACAGCGGGGACACAGCGGGGACACAGCAGGGAACAAAGCGGGAACACAGCATGACACAGCGGGGACACAGCGGTCTCACAGTTCGGGACACAGCGGGGACACAGCTTGACATAGCGGGACACAGCGGGACACAGCTGGGGACACAGCGGAGGACACCACAGGACACAGCAGGGAACAAGCGAGGACACAAAGGGACACAGCGGGGAAACAGCGGGGACACAGCGGGGGACACAGCGGGATAGAGTGGGGACACAGAGGGGGACACAGCGGCACTAAGTGGGACACAGAGGGGGACACAGCGGGAAACAGCGGGGGATACAACGGGGACACAGCGGGACACAGCGGCGGACACAGCGATACACAGCGGGACATAGCGGGGAACACAGCGGGACACAGCGGGGGACACAGCGAGGGACACAGCGGGATACAGCAGGGACACAGCGGGACACAGCGGGAGACACAGCGGGACACAGTGGGGGACACAGTGGGGGACAGCGGGGACACAACGGGACACAGCGGGGGACACAACAGGGACACAGCGGGGACACAGCGGGACACAGCAGGAACACAGCAGGGACACAGCGGGACAGAGCGGAGACACAGCGTGACACAGCAGGGACACAGTGGATACACAGCCGGACACAGCGGGGACACAGCGGGGGCCTAATCAGGGGACACTGCGGGACACAGCGGGGAACACAGGGGAGACACAGCGGGACACAGCGGGGACAAAGCGGGGGACACAGCGGGACACAGCGGAACACAGCAGGGACACAGCAGGGGACAGCGGGGACACAGCGGGGGACAAGGGGGACACAGCGAGACAAAGCGGGGGACACAGCGCGGGACACAGCGGGACACAGCAGAGGACAAGCGAGGACACAGTGGGACACAGCGGGACACAGCGGGGACACAGTGGTGGACACAGAGAGACACAAAGCGGGACACAGCGGGACACAATGGGAGTCAGCGGGGCCACAGCGGGGGACACAGTGGGGCACAGCGGGGGACACAGTGAGGACACAGTGGGACACAGCGAGGACGCAGTGGGGACACAGTGGGGACACAGCGGGGAACAAAGCGGGAACACAGCGTGACACAGCGGGACACAGCAGGTACACAGCGGGAAACAGCGTGGGACACAGGGGGACACAGCGGGGGACACAACGGAGACACAGCGGTGTCACAGTGGGGGACATAGCGGGGACACAGTGGGACATAGGGGGACACAGCGGGACACAGTGGGGGACACAGCAGGGGACACAACAGGACACAGCTGAGGACAAGCGAGGACACAGCGGGACACAGCGGGGACACAGCGGGGACACAGCGGGGACACAGAGAGGGACACAGCGGGATAGAGTGGAGACAGAGAGGGAGACACAGTGGCACTCAGCGGGACACAGAGGGGGACACAGCGGGACATAGCGGGGGACACAGTGGGACACAGCAGGACATAGGGGGACACAGTGGGGACACAGCGGGACACAGCAGTGACACAGCGGGACACAGGGGGGACACAGCGCGGGAAACAGTGGGACACAGTGGGAAACACAGCGGGACACAGGGGGACACAGCGGGACCCAGCGGGACACAGCGATACACAGCGGGACATGGCAGGGGACAGAGCCGGACACAGCGGGGGACACAGCAGGGGACAAAGCGGAGACACAGCAGGGCACCGCGGGGGACACAGCGAGGACACAGCGGGGGACACAGCGGGGACACAGAGGTGGACACAACGGGGACACAGCGGGACACAGCGGGGGATACAGCGGGACACAGCGGGACACAGCGGGACACAGCGCGGGACACAGCGGGACACAGCGGGACACATAGGGGACCCAGCGGGGACACAGTGAGACACAGGAGATAATAGGGGGACACAGCGGGGACACAGC
>NW_012290356.1:0-1510 GCF_000151885.1 Dipodomys ordii | reverse complement strand
AGCGGGGACACAGATGGGGACACAGTGGGGACACTGCGGGGAAACAGCAGTGATACAGTGGGACACAGGGGGGACACAGCGGGACTCAAAAGGGCGACAGCGGGTGAAACAGTGGAACACAGCGGGAAACACAGCAGGACACAGCGGGACACAGCTGGGACACAGCTGGACACAGCGGGACACAACTGGGACACAGCGGAACACAGCGGGACACAGAGGTACACTTCGGGGATACAGTGGAGACACAGCGGGGACACAACAGGACCCAGCGGGGAACACAGCGGGGACAAAACGGGGACACAGCGGTGTCACAGCCGGGGACCCAGCGGGGACACAGCGGGACACAGCGGGACACAGCGAGGGACAGCAGGGACACACCTCGGGACAACGGTGACACAGGGGACACAACGGGGGACAGAGCAGGGGACACAGTGGGACACAGCAGGGGACAAGCAAGGACACAGCGGGACACAACGGGGATAGAGCGGGGACACAGCGTGGACACAGGGGGGGACACAGCGGGACTCAGTGGGACACATCGGGGGACACAGCGGGACACAGCGGGGGACACAGCGGGGACATAGCGGGACACAGCGACGGACACAGCGATACACAGCGGGACATAGCGGGGGACAGAGCTGGACACAGCGGGGGACACAGCGGGGACACAGCGGGGCACCATGGGGGACACAGCGGGGACACAGCGGGGGACAAAGAGGGAACACAGCTTGGATATAGCGGGACACAGCGTGGACACAGCGGGGGACACAGCTGGACACAGCGGGACACAGCGGGGACACAGAGGTGGACACAGCGGGGACACAGCGGGACACAGCGGGGGATACAATGGGACACAGCGGGGACACAGCGGGACATAGCGGGGTATACAGCGGGACACAGCGGGGACACAGCGGGGGACACAGCAGAACACAGCGGGACACAGCAGGAAATAGAGCGACACAGTGGGGACACAGCAGGGGACCCTGCGGAACACAGCGGGACACAGCGTGGGACACAGCGGAGACACAGCGGGGACACAGCGAGGACACAGCAGGACACAGCAGGACATAGGGGGACACAGTGGGGACACAGCGGGACACAGCGGGGACACAGAGGGACACAGCGGGGACACAGCAAGGGACACAGTGGGACAAATCAGGGACACAGTGGGTGACACAGCGTGGGACACAGTGGGACACAGCGGTGACATAGCAGGGACACAGCGGGGGACACAGCATGGGACAGAGAGGGACACAGCAGGACACAGAGGGACACAGCAGGGGACACAGCGGGGATACAGCGGGGGACACAGCGGGGATACAGCGGGGGACACAGCTGGACACAGCGGGACACAGCAGTGACTCAGCCGGACACTCGGGTACTCTGGGGTGACACAGCAGGACACAGCGGGGACACAGCGGGGGACTCCAGAGGGTACACAGCAGAGAACACAGAGGGACACAGCGGGGGACAGAGGGGGACACACCGTGACACAGTCGGGACACAGCAA
>NW_012290355.1:0-1966 GCF_000151885.1 Dipodomys ordii | reverse complement strand
CAAGGACACACCGAGGTACAAGGGGGACACAGCCGGACACAGCAGGGGACACAGCGGGGGACACCACAGGACACAGCAGGGGACAAGCGAGGACACAACGGGACACAGCGGGGACACAGTTGGGACACAGCGGGGGACACAGCAGGATAGAGCGGGGACACAGAGGGGTACACAGCAGCACTCAGCGGGAAACAGAGGGGGACACAGCAGGACACAGCGGGATCTACAATGGGGAAACAACGGGACACTGCGGCGGGCACAGCGATACACAGCGGGACATAGCGGGGGACACAGCGGGACACAGTGGGGAACACAGCGAGGGACACAGCGGGATACAGCAGGGACACAGCGGGACACAGCGGGAGACACAGCGGGACACAGTGGGGGACACAGTGGGGGACAGCAGGGACACAGCGGGACACAACGGGGGACACAACAGGGACACAGCGGGGACACAGCGGGACACAGCGGGAACACAGCAGGTACACAGCGGGAGAGAGCGCAGACACAGCGTTACACAGCGGGGACACAGCGGATACACAGCTGGACACAGCGGGGACACAGCGGGAGCCTCATCGGGGGACACTGCGGGACACAGCGGGGGACACAGGGGGGACACAGCGGGACACAGCGGGGGACAAAGCGGGGGACACAGCGGCACACAGTGGAACACAGCAGGGATACAGCAGGAGACAGCGGGGACACAGCGGGGGACAAGGGGCACACAGCGGGACAAAGCGGGGGACACAGCGGGGGACACAGCGGGACACAGCGGGACACAGCGGGGGACACAGCTGTAGACAGCAAGGACACACCGGGGGACAAGGGGGACACAGTGGGACACAGCGGGGGACACAGCGGGGGACACAACAGGACACAGCAGGGGACAAGCGAGAACACAGCGGGACACACCGGGGACACAGCGTGGACACAGAGGGGGACACAGCGGGATAGAGCGGGGACACAGAGGGGGACACAGCGGCACTCAGCGGGACACAGAGGGGGACACAGCGGGACACAGCGGGCTACACAGTGGGGACACAGCGAGACACAGCGGCGGACAAAGCTATACACATGGGACATAGCGGGGGACACAGCGAGACACATCGGGGGACACAGCGAGGGACATAGCGGGATACAGCAGGACACAGCAGGACACAGCGTGGAACACAGCGGGACCCAGCGGGGACCCAGCGGGGGACACAGCGGGGACACATCGGGACAGAGCGGGACATAGGGAGACACAGCGGGGACACAGCGGGACACAGCGGGGACACAGAGGGACACAACGGGGGCCACAGCGGAGACACAGCGGGACACAGCGGGGACACAGCGAGGGACACAGCGGGACACAGCGGGGACACAGTGGGGGACACAGCGGGGGACACAGCGGGACAGAGCGGTGACACAGCGGGTACACTGCGGTGACACAGCGGACACATCGGGGACACATCGGGACAGAGCGGGGCCACAGCGGGGGACCCAGAGGGACACAGCGCAGAACACAGAAGGACACAGCGGGATACCGTGTGGGACAGAGGGGACACAGCGGGACACAGCGGGACACAGCGGGGGACACAGCAGGGGACAGCGGGGACACACCGGGGGAAAATGGGGACACAGCAGGAAAAGCAAGGGACACAGTGGGGGACACAGCGGGATACAGCAGGGGACAAGCGAGGAAACAGCGGGACACAGCAGGGGGACACATCGGGGGACACAGCGGGTGGACACAGAGAGACACAAAGGGGGGACAGAGCGGATTACAGTGTGGACACATCTCGTGACACAGCGGGGACACAGCGGGGGGACACAGCGGGGAACTCAGCGGGTCTCAGCGGTGGGACACTAAGAGACTCAAAAGTGGGTACAGAGAGGAATCCTTGATGGACACTGCCGGAGGACTACAGCGCCGACACAGCGGGGGAACACGCCGAGGACCCCGTTGGACACCAGCTAAGGAACA
>NW_012290354.1:0-3035 GCF_000151885.1 Dipodomys ordii | reverse complement strand
GTGAGGACACAGTGGGACCCAGCGGGACACAGCTTTGATACAGCGGGGACACAGTGGGACACAGCGGGGACAAAGCTGGGGATACAGTGGGGGACAGAGCGGGACACAGCGGTACACAGCGGGACACAGCGGGACACAGCGGGAGACACAGCGGGACACAGAGGGGAACACAGAGGGGTACACAGAGGGACACAGCGGGGAACACAGCAAGGACACAGCGGGGGGCACAGCGGGACACAGTGGGGGACAGTGCAGGGGCCACAGCGGAACACAGCAGGGACACAGCGGGTTACACAGCTGGGGACACAGGGAGGACACAGCGGGGCACAGCGGGACACAGCAGGGACACAGGAGTAGACACAGCGGGACACAGCGGGGGACACAGCGGGACACAGCGGGGGACACAGGGTGGACACAGCGGGACACTCGGGGACTCACCGGGGCACACAGCGGGAGACAAAGCGGGACACCACGGGACACAGTGGGACACAACGGGACACAGCGGGGATACTGCGGGAACATAGCAGGACACAGCAGGGTACACAGCGGGACACAGTGCGACACAGCATGGGACAAAGCGGGAGACAGCAGGGGACACAGCGAGTACACAGCGGTACACAGCGGGGACACAGAGGGGACTCAGTGGGGGACACAGCGGGGGACAAAGCAGGACACCACGGGACACAGTGTAACACAACGGAACACAGCGGGGACACTGCGGGGACACAGCGAGACAAAGCGGGGAACACAGCGGGACACAGCGGGACACAACAGGGGACACAGCGGGGGACAGATAGGGGACACAGCGGGGATTCAGGGGGGACACAGAGGGACAAAGGTGGTCACAGCGGGACACAGCGGGGACACAGTGGGGACTCAGCGGGGGACACAGCGGGGGACAAAAACGGGACACCAAGGGACACCACGGAACACAGCGGGACACAGCGGGAAACAGCGGTGACCCTGCGGGGACACAGCGGAACACAGTGGGGGACAGAGCGTGGGACAAACGAGACACAGTGGGGACAAACCTGGACACAGCAGGGAACACAGTGGGACACAGCGGGTCCCAGCAGTGACACAGCTGGACACAGCAGGACACAGCGGGGGACACAGCGGGACACAGCGGGGGACACAGCGAGGACACAGCAGGACACAGCATGGGAAACAGCGGGGGACAGCGGAGACAGAGAGGGGCCACAGTGGGACACAGTGGTGACACAGCTGGACACAGCGGGGTACACAGCGGGACACAGCGGGAACACAGTGGGGACACAGCGGGGGACACAGCAGGACACAGCGGGACACAACGGGTTACACAGCGGGACACATGGGGGGACACAGCGAGGACATAGCGGGACACAGCGGGGGACACAGCAGGACACAGCGGGGGACAGAGCGGTACACAGCGGGGACACAGTGGCAGACACAGCAGGACACAGCAGGGGACCCAGCGAGGACACAGCGGGGGACACAGCGAGGACACAGTGGGACACAGCAGGGGAAACAGCGGGACACAGCGGGACACAGCGGGGCACCCAGCGGGACTCAGCGGGGGACAGAGCGGGACACAGCTGTGGACACAGCGAGGACACAACAGGACACAGCGGGACACAGCGGGGTAAACAGCTGGGGACACAAAGGGTCCCAGTGGGGGACACAGTGGGACACAGCAGGGGACAAGGGGGAGACAGAGCGGGACACATTGAGGACACAGCGGGACCCAGAGGGACACAGCGTCGATACAGCGGGGACACAGCGTTACACAGCCGGGTACACAGCTGGGGACACAAAGGGTCCCAGTGGGGGACACAGCGGGACAAAGCGGGACACACTGGAACACAGTGGAGACAAAGCATGAGACACAGTGGGGGACAGAGCGGGAGACAGCGGGGGAAACAGCGAGGACACAGCTTGACACAGCGGGGACACAGCGGGGACTCAGCGGGGGACACAGCGGGGGACTAAGCGGGACACCACGGAACACAGCGGGACATAGCGGGAAACAGCGGTGACCCTGCGGGGACACAGCGGGACACAGCGGGGGACACAGCGTGGGACACAGCGAGGACACAGCGGGACCCAGCGGGGGACCCAGTGAGGGAAACAGTGGGGGACACAGCGAGGACACAGCGGAACACAGCGTGGGACACAGCGAGGACCCAGCGGGACACAGCGGGACACAGCGGGACACAACGGGGGAAACAGCGAGGACACAGCGGGGGACAAGGGTGAGACAGAGTGGGACACAGCGAGGACACAGCGGGAAACAGCGGGGGACAAAGCGGGACAGAGCGGGGGACACAGCGGGGGACACAGCGGGACACACAGGGGAGACACAGCGGGACACAGCGGGGGAGACAGCGAGGACACAGTGGGGACACAGCGGGACTCAGCGGGGGACACAGTAGTACACAGCGGGACACAGCGGGACACAGGGGGACACACCAGGGACTCAGTGGGGGATACAGCAGTACACAGCGGGACACAGCGGGGATACATCAGGGACACAGCAGGGGACACAGCGGGACACAGCGGGGGACACAGAGGGGTACACAGCGGGAAACCAGCGGGGAACACAGCGAGGACCCAGCGGGACACAGCGGGACACAGCGTCGATACAGCGGGGACACAGTGGGACACAGCGGGGACACAGCAGTAGACACAGCGGGACCCAGCGGGGAACACAGCGAGGACACAGCGGGGACTCACCGGAGGACACAGTGGGGGACAAAGCTGGACACCACCGGACACAGCAGGGGACAAGGGGGAGACAGAGCGGAACACACTGAGGACACAGCGGGACACAGCGGGGGACACAGTGGGGGACACAGCAGTATACAGCGGGACACAGCGGGGGAACACAGGACAGACACAGCGGGACTCAGCGGGGGACACAGCAGTACACAGCAGGACACAGCGGGACACAGCGGGGCCACATCAGGGACACAGTGGGGGACACAACGGGACACAGCGGGGGACACAGAGGGGTAAACAGAGGGACACAGCGGGAAATACAGCGGGGACACAGTGGG
>NW_012290353.1:0-3452 GCF_000151885.1 Dipodomys ordii | reverse complement strand
ACAGCAGGGATACAGCACAGCGGAACACAGCGGGGACAACATTTGGGACTCAGCGGGGCCACAGCGGGGGACACAGTGGGACACAACGGGACACAGTAGAACACAGCGGGAGACACAGCAGGGGATAGCGGGGACACACAGGGGGAAACAGCAGGGCACACAGCGGGACACAGCAGGGACACAGCGGGACACAGCGGGGGACAAAGTGGGACCCAGGAGGGGACATAACGTGGGACACAGCGGGGACACAGTTGACAGCGCGGAGGACACAGCGGGGAAACAGCGGAAAACAGCGGGGGACCCAGCGGGGCACACAGCTGGACACAGCGGGACACAGCAGGGACTCAGCCGGACACAGCGGGGACATAGCAGTGACACAGCGGGACACAGCGGGGACAGAGTGGGACACAGCGGGGCCACAGCGGGGGACACAGCAGGGACACAGCGGGGGACACAGCGGGACAGAGCGGGGACAAAGAGAGGGACACAGCGGGACTCAGCGGGACACAGCGGGAGATAGAGCGGGACACAGCGGGACACAGCGGGTACACAGAAGGGGACACAGTGAAACACAGCGGGACACAGCCGGACACAGCGGGGGACACAGCGGGGACACAGCGGGGACACAGCGGGGGATACAGCGGGGACACAGCGGGGACACAGCGGGACACAGCAGGACATAGTGGGGACACAGCAAGGGACAGAGCGGGGGACAGCTGTGACACACCTGGGCACAATGGGGACACAGCGGGGACACTGAGGGGAACACAGCGGGGACACAGCGGGGACACAGCGGGCACACAGCGGGACACAAAGGGGACACAGTGGGGACACAGTGGGACACAGCAGGACATAGGGGGACACAGGGGGGACACTGCGGGACACAGCAGGGACACAGCAGGGACACAGCGGGGGACAAAGCGGGGGACAGAGGGGGACACAGCGAGACACAGCGGGACACAGCAGGGGACACAGCGGGGATACAGCGGGGAACACAGCAGGGGACACAGCGAGACACAGCGGGGGACACAGCGGGACACAGCGGGACACAGCGAGGACACAGCAGGACACAGCGGGGTACACATCGAGGACACAGCGGGACACAGCGGGGACACAGCAGTGGACACAGCGGGACACAGTGGGGGACACAGCGGGACACAGCGGGTGACACAGCGGGACACAGCTGTGGACACAGCGAGGACACAGTGGGACACAGCAGGACACAGCGTCGGTACAGTGGGTACACAGCGGGACACAGCAGAACACATCGTGGGACACAGCGAGGACACAGCGGGACACAGCAGGAGACACAGCACGACACAGCGGGGGACACAGCGGGGTACACAGCGGGACACAGCGGGACACAGCGGGATACACAGGTGAGACACAGCGGGTCACAGCGGGGGACACAGCGAGGTCACATCAGGGACACAGCGGGGGACACAGCGGGACACAGCGGGGGACACATTGGGTACAGAGCGGGACCCAGCAGGGACTCAGCGTGGGACACAGCGGACCACAGCGTGGGACACAGCGAGGACACAGCTGGAAACAGAGGGACACAGCGGGGACACTGCAGTGGACACAGCGGGACACAGCGGGGGACACAGCGGGACACAGCTGGAAACACAGCGGGGGACACAGCGGGACACAGCGGAGGACACAGGTGGGACACAGCGGGACACCGCGGGACTCAGCGGGACACAGCGGGGGACACAGCGGAACACAGCGTGAAACACAGCGAGGACACAGCGGGACACAGCGGGACACAGTGGGGACACAGCAGGGACACAGCAGGGACACAACGGGGAAAACAGTGAGGACACAGTGGGACCCAGCGGGACACAGCTTCGATACAGCGGGGACACAGCGTTACACAGCGGGGTACACAGCTGGGGACACAATGGGTCACAGTGGGGGACACAGCGGGACACAGCAGGACACAGTGGGACACAGCGGAGACAAAGCATGAGACACAGCGGGGACACAGCAGGGGACACAGCGGGGATACAGAGGGGAACACAGCGGGTACACAGCGGGGGACACAGCGGGACACAGCGGGGACACAGCGGGGACTCAGCGGGGGACACAGCGGGGGACAAAGCGGGACACCACGGAACACAGCGGGACACAGCGGGAAACAGCGGTGACCCTGCGGGGGGACAGCGGAACACAGTGGGGGACAGAGCGTGTGACAAACGAGACACAGTGGGGACAAACCTGGACACAGCAGGGAACACAGTGGGACACAGCGGGTCCCAGCAGTGACACAGCTGGACACAGCAGGACACAGCGGGGGACACAGCGGGACACAGCGGGGGACACAGCGAGGACACAGCAGGACACAGCATGGGAAACAGCGGGGGACAGCGGAGACAGAGAGGGGCCACAGTGGGACACAGTGGTGACACAGCTGGACACAGCGGGGTACACAGCGGGACACAGCGGGAACACAGTGGGGACACAGCGGGGGACACAGCAGGACACAGCGGGACACAACGGGTTACACAGCGGGACACATGGGGGGACACAGCGAGGACATAGCGGGACACAGCGGGGGACACAGCAGGACACAGCGGGGGACAGAGCGGTACACAGCGGGGACACAGTGGCGGACACAGCAGGACACAGCAGGGGACCCAGCGAGGACACAGCGGGGGACACAGTGAGGACACAGTGGGACACAGCAGGGGAAACAGCGGGACACAGCGGGACACAGCGGGGCACCCAGCGGGACTCAGCGGGGGACAGAGCGGGACACAGCTGTGGACACAGCGAGGACACAGCAGGACACAGCGGGACACAGCGGGGTAAACAGCTGGGGACACAAAGGGTCCCAGTGGGGGACACAGTGGGACACAGCAGGGGACAAGGGGGAGACAGAGCGGGACACGGTGAGGACACAGCGGGACCCAGAGGGACACAGCTTCGATACAGCGGGGACACAGCGTTACACAGCCGGGTACACAGCTGGGGACACAAAGGGTCCCAGTGGGGGACACAGCGGGACATAGCGGGACACACTGGAACACAGTGGAGACAAAGCATGAGACACAGTGGGGGACAGAGCGGGAGACAGCGGGGGAAACAGCGAGGACACAGCTTGACACAGCGGGGACACAGCGGGGACTCAGCGGGGGACACAGCGGGGGACTAAGCGGGACACCACGGAACACAGCGGGACATAGCGGGAAACAGCGGTGACCCTGCGGGGACACAGCGGGACACAGCGGGGGACACAGCGTGGGACACAGCGAGGACACAGCGGGACACAGCGGGGGACCCAGTGAGGGAAACAGTGGGGGACACAGCGAGGACACAGCGGAACACAGCGTGGGACACAGCGAGGACCCAGCGGGACACAGCGGGACACAGCGGGACACAACGGGGGAAACAGCGAGGACACAGCGGGGGACAAGGGTGAGACAGAGTGGGACACAGCGAGGACTCAG
>NW_012290352.1:0-1821 GCF_000151885.1 Dipodomys ordii | reverse complement strand
AAGAATTTGAGGCTATCCTGGGCAATAGTGAAACGTCTCAAAAAAAAAATAAAATACATAAAAATAAAAATAGAGGCAAAGGCTATAACACCCAACCAAACTGAGGTTATTGGATAGTCTGTGGATACCATCCTGTCTTAGCCCAAACCACCAAATTATCAATCTAATCAGAAGCTCCCTCTTGACTACAGAACACATGGCCAAGGCAAGTGACATTTACACAGGCATGCTCAAACATGGCAAAGTCACATCTGATCAGAACTCTATTTCCTGATTGGATGTGCTCTTAGAAGGAAGTCCCTGGCCATATCTGAAAGTAACTTAACCTTTTGGGTTTTTCCCCAGGTTATCTCCATCCGAAACACTTCAGACCCTATTTTCTCCTCAGCTGTAGCAGCATCCTATAGAACTTAAACTCATACTGTGAAAGAATCGGAATAATAAAATTTTTTGATGGCTTAAAATTGTTCACTTAAATTTTCACTTTTGACAACCAGAATTCGACATTGTCAGAGTTAAAAATACTGTTTAAAATCATTAGGGAGGGCTGGGAAGGTGGCTCAGTGGTAGAGTGCTTGCCTTGCATGCATGAGGCTCTGGGTTCGATTCCTCAGCACCACATAAGCAAAAAGAAAAAAGCCGGAAGTGGCACTGTGGCTCAAGTGGTAGAGTGCTAGCCTTGAGCTGAAGAGCTAAGGGACAGCGCCCAGACCCAGAGTTCAGGCCCCACAACCGAACTCAAAAAATAATAATAATAAAATAAAATAAAATAATTAGGGATAATTTCTTCATATCTCATGTTAAAAATCAAAGCTGATGAAAAATAAAGCAATGAAGAAGGTAAATGCCTGGCCAAGATGACCTGAGATAGCTCCATAATCAACGGCATCAGAGTCAAGTAAACAAAATATCATGCTGATTTTGGTCTTTTTGAATGTAAGTACCTAGCTAGATAAAGTAAGTAGACAGGTAAATTGGCAGGTGTTGTCATTTATTTTTCATTCATTTTTCCATCATGGAAATTATATTGGCCTTTGAGCTTCTTAGGGCTTTTTCTGTTGGCAGATCACCAGTTTGGGTTCCATGATTTTCTAGCACCCTCTTGTCTTCTATTGAACCCATTATGCCATGCTAACTGTAATAGGCCCACCATCAAACTTACCTTAATCTTTGTTCAGCCTAGTGCACTGTTTGAGAAGGTATTAAATTCATGCTACACTAGACCATTTGCAATTAATGGAGGAACCCAATGCTCAAAAATCCATGGAATACATAATTAGAGGATGGGAGTAATAATTAGACTTGGGCTTGAGAACTGAATAGTATACCCACTATTGAGTATCTTTAGTTGAGTCAGCAAATTTTCTATGCCTTTTTTTCCTGTCTGTAAAATGAACAGGCACCTACTTCATATCATGAGGATTATATTTTAAATTAAACATTGTATGTAAAAAAAAATCTACAGAAATGGAGGGACAAAGGATGAACAAATGCAGTGGTAGTGCTCATTAGACACAGTGTTGAAAATGAATGATACAACTTGCTAGTGTGGATGGGAAGGAAAAATTGGAAGAGAGGGAGAAAAGGGTGACATTGTCCAAAAAGAAATGTACTCTTTAATTGACTTGTGTAACTATAACCCCTCTGTAAATCACCTTTATAACAACAATTCAATTTTTTTTTTTTTTTTTGCCGGTCATGGGGCCTGAACTCTGGGCCTGGGCGCTGTCCCTCAGCTCTTCAGCTCAAGGCTAGCGCTCTACCACTGGAGCCACAGTGCCACTTCCGGCTTTTTCTGTTTATGTGGTGCTGAGGAATCGA
>NW_012290351.1:0-4559 GCF_000151885.1 Dipodomys ordii | reverse complement strand
CAGCGGGAGAGAGTGGAGCACAGCAGGGACACAGTGGGGACACAGCGGTGGACCCAGCGAGGACACAGCGTGACACATGGGGACACAGCGGGACACAGCGTGGGACCCAGCGAGGACACAGTGGGACACAAATGGGGACACAGCAAGGACACAGCAGGACACAGCGGGAAAGAGCGGGACACAGCAGGGGACACTGCCGGGGACACAGCGGGACACAGCAGGGGACACAGCGGGACACAGCAGGACACAGCGGGACACAGCGGGGGACACAGCAGGACACTGCAGGGTACACAGCGGGACACAGCGGGACACAGCGGGGGACACAGCAGGGGACACAGCGGGAAAGAGCGGGACACAGCGGGGGACACAGCCGGGGACACAGCGGGACACAGCAGGGGACACAGCGGGGACACAGCGGGACACAGCGGGACACATTGGGGGACACAGCGGGGAAACAGCGGGAAACAGCGGGGGACACAGCCGGGGACACAGCGGGACACAGCGGGACACATTGGGGGACACAGCAACATTGCAGGGTACCCAGCGGGACACAGTGGGACACAAAGGGACACAGCAGGTACACAACGTGGGACACAGTGAGACACAGTGGGGTACACAGCGGGACAAAGCGGGGACACAGCAGGGGCACAGTGGGAAAAAGCGGGACACAGCGGGGGACAAAGCGGGACACAGCGGGACACAGCGCGGGACACAGCGCGGGACACAGCGGAGAACACAGAGCTGCACACAGCGGGAGAGAGTGGAACACAGCACGGACACAGCAGGGACACAGCGGGACATAGCGGGGACAAAGGGGAGGACAGAGCAGGACACAGAGGTACACAGCGAGGGACACAGCGGGGAACAGTGGGGACAAACAGGGCAACTACGGGGACACAGCGGAACACAGCTGGGACACAGCGGGGACACAGCGGGGACACAGCAGGGGACACAGTGGGACACAGCAGGGGATACAGCGAGGACAAAGAGGTGACATAGGGGGACACTGCGGGACACAGTGGGACACAGCGGGGACAGAGAGACATAGCAGTTACACAGCAAGGACACACCAGGGACACAGAGGGACACAGCGGGGACACAGCGGGGGACACAGTGGGGGACACAGCGGTAAACAGCGGGGGACACAGCGGGACTCAGCGGGGGACACAGCACAGAACACAGCGGGACACAGAGGGGGACACAGGGGAATATAGCGGGGGAAACAGCGGGAAACAGCGGGGGACACAGCGAGGACACAGCAGGACACAGCGGGGGACACAGCAGGACACAGCGGGGTACACAGCGGCAGACACAGCGGTACACATCGGGACACAGCGGGGACACAGCGGGGACACAGCGGGCCACAGCGGGCCACAGCGGGGACACAGCAGGACACAGCGGGACACAGTGGGGAACACACCGGTGGAGAGCAAGCACACAGCGTGACACAGCGGGACACAGCAGGACACAGCGGGACACAGCGGGGAACACAGCAGGACACACAGCGGGACACAGCGGGACACAGCGGGACACAGCGGGGACACAGCATCGACACAGCCGGTCACAGCGGGGAAATAGTGGGGGACACAGCGGGGGACACAGCGGGATACAGAAGGACACAGCGAGGACACAGCGGGACACAGGAGGACACAGCAGGGACACAGCGGGTACACAGCGGGGGAGACAGAGGGACACAGCGGGGACACAGAGGGACTCAGCAGTTACACAGTGAAGACACACCAGGGACACAGCGGGACACAGCGGAGACACAGCAGGGACACAGTGAGACACAGCGAGGACACAGCGGGACACAGCGTGGGATACAGCGGGGGACAGCGGTCACACACCGGCGGACAGCGGGGACACAGCGGGACCCAGCGGGGACACAGCGGGGACAGAGCGGGACACAGCGGGGGACACAGTGGGACACAGCAGGACACAAAGGGACACAGCAGGGACACAGCGGGGGACACAGTGGGACACAGCGGGGTACACAGCGGGAAACAGAGGGGACACAGCAGGGACACAGTGGGAAACAGTGGGACACAGCGGGGACAGAGAGACATAGCAGTTACACAGCGAGGACACACCAGGGACACAAAGGGACAGAGCGGGGACACAGCGGGGACACAGCAGGACACAGAGGGACCTAGCGGGGACACAGCGGGGACACAGCAGGACACAGCGGGGGACACAGAGGCGGACACAGGCAGACACAGCTGGACATATCGGGACACAGCGGGGACACAGCGAGGAAACAGCGGGACACAGCGGGGAACACAGCGGGGAACACAGCGGGACACAGCTGGACACAGCGGGGGACATAGCATGGACACAGCGGGTCACAGTGGGGAGATAGTGTGGGACACAGCGGGGGACACAGCGGGATACAGAAGGACACAGCGAGGACACAGCGGGACACAGGAGGACACAGCGGGGACACAGCGGGACACAGCGGGACACAGCGGGACACAGCAGGGGACACAGCCGAGGACAGCGCGTGACACAGCAGGACACAACGGGGGACACAGCAGGACACTGCAGGGTACACAGCAGGACACAGCGGGACACAAAGGGACACAGCAGAGACACAGCGGGTGACACAGTGGGACACAGTGGGGTACACAGTGGGACACAGCGGAGACACATCAGGGGCACAGTGGGAAACATCGGGACACAGCGGGGGACAAAGCGGGACACAGCGGGACACAGCCTGACACAGCAGGGGACACAGCGGAGGACACAGAGCTGCACACAGCGGGAGAGAGTGGAACACAGCACGGACACAGCAGGGACACAGCGGGACATCGCGGGGACAAAGCGACGACAGAGCGGGACACAGAGGTACACAGCGAGGGACACAGCGGGGGACAGTGGGGACAAACCGGGGAACAACGGGGACACAGCGGGACACAGCTAGGACACAGCGGGGACACAGCAGGGGACACAGTGGGACACAGCAGGGGATACAGCGAGGACACAGAGGGGACATAGGGGGACACTGCGGGACACAGTGGGACACAGCGGGGACAGAGAGACATAGCAGTTACACAGCGAGGACACACCCCGGACACAGAGGGACACAGTGGTGACACAGTGGGGGACACAGCAGTAAACAGCGGGGGACACAGCGGGACTCAGCGGGGGACACAGCAAAGAACACAGTGGGATACATCGGGGGACACAGGGGAACACAGCGGGACACAGCCGGACACAGCTTGGGACACAGCGGGTGACACAGGGGGAAAACAGCAGGAAAAAGCAGGGGACACAGAGAGGACACAGCAGGACACAGCGGGGGACACATCAGGACACAGCGGGGTACAGAGAGGCAGACACAGCGGTACACATCGGGACACAGCGGGGACAGAGCGGGGCCACAGCGGGCCACAGCGGGCCACAGCGGGGACATAGCAGGACACAACTAGGACACAGCGGGGACACAATGGGACACAGCCGGGGATACAGCGAGGACACAGAGGGGACATAGGGGGACACTGCGGGACACAGTGGGACACAGCGGGGACACAGATGGACATAGCAGTTACACAGCAAGGCCACACCAGGAACACAGCGGGACACAGCGGGGACACAGCTGGGGACACAGTGGGGGACACAGCGGTAAACAGCGGGGGACACAGCGGGACTCAGCGGGGGACACAGCAAAGAATACAGTGGGACACAGCAGGGGACTCAGGGAACTCAGCAGGACACAGCCGGACACAGCTGGGGACACAGCGGGTGACACAGCGGGGGACACAGCGGGAGAAACAGCGAGAAACAGTGGGGGACACAGTGAGGACACACCAGGACACAGCGGGGGACACAGCAGGACACAGTGGGGTACACAGTGGCAGGCACAGCGGTACACATCGGGACAGAGCGGGCACAGCGGGGACACAGCAGGACACAGCGGGACACAGCGGGTCACAGCGGGGAAATAGTTTGGGACACAACGGGGGACACAGCGGGATACAGAAGGACACAACGAGGACACAGCGGGACACAGGAGGACACAGCGGGGACACAGCGGGGACACAGCAGGGGACACAGTGGGACACAGCGGGGACACAGAGGGACTCAGAGGTTACACAGCGAGGACACACCAGGGACACAGCGGGACACAGCGGAGACGCAGCAGGGACACAGTGAGACACAGTGAGGACACAGCGGGACACAGCGTGGGATACAGCGGGGGACAGCGGTGACACACCGGCGGACAGCGGGGACACAGCGGGACACAGCGGGACACAGCGGGGGACAAAGCGGGACACAGTGGGGGACACAGCGGGGGACACAGTGGGACACAGCGGGGGACACAGGGAGTCAACAGTGGGGGACACAGCGGGGGACACAGCGGGGGACAGCGGGGCCACACATGCGGACAGCGGGGACACAACGGGACACAGCGGGGGACATCGGGTCACAGCGGGACACAGCGGGACACAGCGGGACACAGCGGGACACAGTGGGGACACAGCAGGGACACAGCGGGTCACGGCGGGGGCACAGTGTGGGACAAAACGAAGACACAGCGGGACACAGAGGGACACAAAGGG
>NW_012290350.1:0-3054 GCF_000151885.1 Dipodomys ordii | reverse complement strand
CAGGCACACAGCGGGACACAGTAGGACACACCGGGATACTGCAGGACACAGCGGGGGACACAGCAGGGGACACAGAGCCGCACACATTGGGAGAGAGTGGAACACAGCAGGGACAGAGCGGGGACACAGCGGGGGACCCAGGTAGGACACAGCGAGGCACATGGGGACAGAGCGGGACACAGCGGAGGACCCAGCGAGGACACAGCGGGCCACAAATGGGGACACAGCAAGGACACAGCGGGACACAGCAGGGGACACAGCAGGACACAGCGGGACACAAAGGGACACAGCAGAGCACAGCGGGGGACACAGTGGGACACCGTGGGGTACACAGCGGGACACAGCAGGGACACAGCAGGGGCACAGTGGGAAACATCGGGACACAGCGGGGGACACAGCGAGACACAGCGGGGACACAGCCGGGACACAGCAGGACACAGCGGGTACACAGCCGGGACACAGCGGGGACACAGCGGGGACACAGCTGGAGAAAGCGGGGGACACAGAGGCGGACACAGCAGGACACAGCGGGACAAAGCGGGACAGAGCGGGACACAGCGAGAACACAACGGGACACAGCAGGACACAGCGGGGGACACAGCAGGGGACACAGTGGGACACAGCAGGGGTCACAGCAGGACACAACGGGACACAGAGGGGACAAAGCAGGGAACAAAGCGGGGACAGAGCAGGACACAGAGGGACCAAACGGGACACAGCTGGACACAGCGGGGACACAGAGGGGACAGCGGGGACACAGCCGGACTCAGCAGGACACAGTGAGAACAGCGGGGACACAGCGAGGACACAGCGGGGACACAGCAGGGACACAGGGGAACACAGTGGGGACACAGCGGGGGACAGCAGGGAGATACAGCAGGCACACAGCTGGGACACATCGGTACACAGCGGGACAAAGCCGGTACACAGCAATGCACAGCGGGACACAGCGGGAAACACAAATTGACACAGCTGGGACACAGCGGGACCCAGCGGGGGACACAGCAGGACACAGCGGGACACAGTGGTGACAGAGCAGGACACAGCGGGGACACAGCGGGGGACACAGTGGGGCACAAAGTCAGACACCACGGGATACAGCAGAACATAGCGGGGACCCAGCGGGGGACACAGCTGGTGACACAGCGGGGGACACAGTGGGTGACAGTGGTGACACAGCTGTGGACAGCGGGGACACACCGGGACACAGAGGGGGACAGCGGGGACACAGGGGGGACACAGCGAGACACAGTGGGAGACACAGCGAGACACAGCGGGGACACAGGGGGGACACAGCAAGACACAGTGGGACAAAATGGGACACAGCGGGACACAAAGGGGGATACAGCAGGGACAGCGGGGACACCCCTGGGGACAGCAGGGACACAGCTGGACATAGCGGGGGACAGCGGGGACACAGCGGGACAGAGCGGGGACACACCGGGGACACATCGGGACACACAGGGGACACAGCGGGGACACAATGGGACACAGCGGGGGCCATCGGGGACACAGCGGGACACAGCGGGACACAGCAGGGACACAGCGGGTCACAGAGGGTACACAGTGTGGGACACAGCGAGGAACAGCGGGACACAGAGGGATACACAGAGAGGACACAGCGTGACACATGGGGACACAGCGGGACACAGCGGGGGACACAGAGAGGACACAGCGGGACACAAATCGGGACACAGCAAGGACACAGCGGGACACAGCGGGAAAGAGCGGGACACAGCGGGGGACACAGCCCGGGACACAGCGGGGTACAGCAGCACACAGTGGGGACACAGCGGTGGACACAGCGGGGGACACAACGGGTGACACAGTGGGACACAGTGGGGTACACAAAGGGACACAGCGGGGGACACTGTAGCGGAAACATTGGGACTTATCGGGACACAGCAGGACACAGCGGGGAACACAGCGGGGGACACAGCGGGACACAGCGGGTAAATAGTGGGGGACACAGCGGGGGATACAGCGGGATACAGAAGGACACAGCGAGGAAACAGCAGGACACAGGAGGACACAGCGGGGACACAGCGGGGGACACAGTGGGACACAGCTGCGTATACTGCGAGGACACAGCAGGGACACTGCGGGACACAGAGGGTCACAGCGGGGAAATAGTGGGGGACACAGGGGAGGACACAGGGGGATACAGAAGGACACAGCGAGGACACAGCAGGTACATAGGGTGACACTGCGGGACACAGTGGGACCCAGCGGGGACACAGGGGGACAAAGGGGGACACAGCGGGGGACACAGAGGCGGACACAGCAGGACACACGGGGACACAGCGGGAATCAGCGGGACAAAGCGGGGACACAGTGAGGACACAGCGGTACACAGCGGGACACAGCGGGGAACACAGCGGGGGACACAGCGGGACACAGCTGGGGACACAGCAAGGACACAGCAGGTCACAGTGAGGAAATAGTGGGAGACACAGAGGGGGACACAGCGGGATACAGAAGGACACAGCGAGGACACAGCGGGACACAGGAGGACACAGCGGGCACACAGCTGGGACACAGTGGGGGACACAGTGGGACACAGCGGGGATACAGAGGGACTCAGCGGTTACACAGCGAGGACACAGCGGGACCCAGCGGGGACACAGCGGGACACAACGGGACAAAACGGGACACAGCTGGACACAGCGGGGTCACCGCAGGGGACACAGCGGGGGACAGCGAGGATACAGCCGGACACAGCAGGACACAGCGGGAAACAGCGGGGACACAGCGGGGACACAGAGGGACACAGCGGGGACACAGCGGGGACACAGCAGGACACAGCAGCGACACAGCAGAGCACAGCGGGGGACACAACGGGACATAGCCTGGGACAGAGCGGGACACAGCGTGGACACAGCGGGACACAGCGAGACACAGCAGTGAAAAAGCAGCGACACAGCGGGACACAGCGGGGACACAGCGGGGGACAGAGGGGACACACCGGTAGACAACGGGGACACAGCAGGACAGTGCGGGGGTCACAGTGGGAAACAGCGGAGACACGGGGGGACACAGGTTGCAACACAGATG
>NW_012290349.1:0-3660 GCF_000151885.1 Dipodomys ordii | reverse complement strand
ACAGCGGGGGACAGCGGGGACACAGCCGGACACAGCAGGAAACAGCGGGAAACAGCGGGGACACAGCAAGGACACAGTGGGAAACAGCAAAGACACAGCGGGACACAGAGGGGACACAGAGGGGACACAGTGGGGGACAGCAGGGAGACACAGCGGGGACACAGCGGGGACACAGCGGAAAATAGTGGGGACACAGTGGGGGACAGCAGGGAGACACAGCGGGGACACAGCGGGGACACATCGGTACACAGCGGGACACAGCCGTTACACAGCAATACACAGCGGGACACAGCGGGAAACATAACCGGACACAGCGGGGGACACAGCGGGACACAGCGGGGGACACAGCGGGACACAGCGGGACACAGTGGGGACAGAGCGGGACACAGCGTGAACACAGCGGGGGACACAGCGGGGCACAAAGTCAGACACCACAGGATACAGCGGAACATAGCGGGGACACAGCGGGGGACACAGCGGGTGACACAGCGGGGGACACAGCGGGTGACAGCGGTGACACAGCTGGGGACAGCGGGGACACACCGGGACACAGCGGGGGACAGCGGGGACACACGGGAGACACAGCGAGACACAGCGGGGGACATAGCGAGGACACAGCGGGGACACAGGGGGGACACAGCGGGACAAAACGGGACACAGCGGGAAACAGAGGGGGATACAGCGGGGGACAGCGGGGAAACCCCTGGGGACAGCAGGGACACAGCGCGGGACAGCGGGGACTCAGCGGTACACAGCGGGGACACATCGGGACACAGCAGCGACACAGCGGAACACAGTGGGGGACACAGCTGGACACAGCCTGGGACAGAGCGGGACACAGCATGGACACAGCGGGACACAGCGAGACACAGCAGTGACAAAGTGGCGACACAGCGGGACACATCGGGACACAGCGGGACACAGCGGGGACACAGCGGGGCACAGAGGGGACACACCGGTGGACAACAGGGACACAGCTGGACAGTACGGGGGTCACAGTGGGAAACAGCAGGGACACAGGGGGACACAGGGGGCGACACAGAGGGACACAGCGGGACACAGCGGGACAGAGTGGGGACACAGCAGGGACAAAGCGGGGGACACAGTGGGGAACACAGCGGTAAACAGCGGGGGACACAGAGGGACTCAGCTGGGGACACATCAAAGGACACAGCGGGTGACACAGCAGGGGAAACAGCCGGAAACAGCGGGGGACACAGCGAGGACACAGCAGGACACAGCGGGGTACACAGAGGCAGACACAGCGGTACACATCGGGACACAGCGGGGACACAGTGGGACACAGCGGGACACAGCGGGACACAGCAGGACACAGCGAGGACACAGCGGGGACACAGCGAGACACAGCGGGACACAGCGGGGACACAGCGGGGACACAGCGGGACACAGCGGGGGGACACAGAGGCGAAACAGCAGAACAAAGCGGGACACAGCGCGACAGAGCGGGACACAGCGGGGACACACCGAGGACACAGTGGGACACAGTGGGGAACACAGCGGGGGACACAGCGGGACACAGTGGGACACAGCGGGGGACACAGCATGGGCACAGCAAGTCACAGCGGGGAAATAGAGGGGGACACAGCGGGGGACACTGTGGGATACAGAAGGACACAGCGAGGACTCAGCAGGACACAGGACACAGCGGGGACACAGCGGGGAAACAGCGGGGGACAGAGTGGGACACTGCGGGGACAAAGAGGGACTTAGCGGTTACACAGTGAGGACAGACCAGGGACACAGCGGGACACAGCGGGGACACAGCGGGGACACAGCGGGACCCAGCGGGACCCAGCGGGGACACAGCAGGGGACACAGCAGGACACAGAGGGGAACAAAGGGGGCACACAGCGGGACACAGCGGGGACAAAGCGGGACAAAGCGGGACAAGTGGAGACAGAGTGGGACACAGCGGGGACACAGCGGGGGACACAGCAGGGGACAAAGCGGGGGACATCGGGGACACAGTGGGACACAGTGGGGAACACAGCGGGGGACACAGCGGGACACAGCGTGACCCAGTGGGAACACAGCGGGGACACAGCGGGACACAGCGGGGGACACAGCGGGGGACAGCGGGGACACAGCCGGACACAGCAGGACACAGCGGGAAACAGCGGGGACACAGCGAGAACACAGCAGGACACAGCGGGACACAGAGGGGACACAGCGGGGGACAGAGTGAGACACAGCGGGGACACAGCGGAACACAGTGGGGACACAACGGGGGACAGCAGGGAGACACAGAAGGGACACAGCGGGGACACATCGGTACACAGCGGGACACAGGGGGTACACAGCAGGACACAGCGGGACACAGCGGGAAACACAACCGTACACAGTGGGGGACACAGCGGGACACAGCGGGGGACACAGCAGGACAAAGCGGGACACAGTGCGGACAGAGTGGGACACAGCGTGGGACACAGGGGGACACAGCGGAGACACAGTGGGACATACCGGGGACACAGCGGGGACACAGCGGGACACAGCAGCGACACAGCGGAACACAGCGGGGGACACAGCGGGACACAGCATGGGACAGAGCGGGTCACAGCGTAGACACAGCGGGACACAGCGAGACACAGCAGTGAAAAAGCGGCGAAACAGCGGGACACATCGGGACACAGCGGGACACAGCGGGGACACAGAGGGGGACAGAGGGACACACCGGTGGACAACGGGGACACAGCAGGACAGCGCGGGGGTCACAGTGGGAAACAGCGGAGACACGGGGGGACACAGGGGGTGACACAGAGGGACACAGCGGGACACAGCGGGAGAGAGCGGGGACACAGCGGGGACAAAGCGGGGGACACAGTGGGGGACACAGCGGTAAACAGCGGGGGACACAGCGGAACACAGCTGGGGACACATCAAAGGTCAGAGCGGATGACACAGCGGGGAAAACAGCGGGAAACAGCGGGGGACACAGCGAGGACACAGCAGGACACAGCGGGGGACACAGCAGGACACAGTGGGGTACACAGAGGCAGACACATCGGTACACATCGGGACACAGCGGGACACAGCGGGGACACAGCAGGGCACAGCGGAGATACAGAGGGGACACAGCGGGGACACAGCGGGGGACACAGTGGGATACAGCGGGGACACAGAGGGACTCAGAGGTTACACAGCGAGGACACACCAGGGACACAGAGGGACACAGCGGAGACAAAGCGGGGACACAGTGAGACACAGTGAGGACACAGCGGGACACATCGGGGGACACAGCGGGACACAGTGGTGGACACAGCGGGGGACACAGCGAGACACAACTGGGGACACAGCGAGTACACAGCGGGACACAGCGGGGGACACAGCTGGGGACAGCGGGGACACACATGCAGACAGCGGGGACACAACGGGACACAGCGGGGGACATTGGGGACACAGCGGGACACAGCGGGACACAGCAGGGACACAGCAGGGACACAGCGGGTCACAGTGGGGACACAGTGTGGGACACAGTGAGGACACTGCGGGACACAGAGGGATAAACAGAGAGGACACAGCGTGACACAAGGGGACAGAGCGGGACAAGGCGGGGGACACAGAGCCGCACACAGCGGGATAGAGTAGAACATATCAGGGATACAGTTGGGTTATATCGAGTACAGAGGGGGACACATAGGT
>NW_012290348.1:0-8426 GCF_000151885.1 Dipodomys ordii | reverse complement strand
GAACCTGAAGCAGAAGGAGAAGCAGGATAAGCAGAAGAAGCAGAATCTGGAGAAGCAGAATGAGAAGCTGAAGTAGAAGCAGAAGCAGAAGCAGAAAGAGAATCAAAAGCAGAAGGAGAAGCAGAAGAAACAGAAGAAGCAGAAGCAGTAGCAGTTGCAGCAGAAGCAGAAGGAGAAGCAGAAGGAAAATCAGAAGAACGAGAAGGAGAAGGAGAAACAGAAGGAGAAGCAGAAGGAGAATCAGGAGAAGCAGAAGGAGAAGCAGAAGGAGAAACAGAAGCAGAAGAAGCAGTAGAAGGAGAAGCAGAAGCAGAAGAAGATGCATAAGGAGAAGCAGGAGAAGCAGAAGAAGCAGAAGCAGAAGGAGAAGTAGAAGTAGGAGAAGGAGAAGGAAGAGCCGCAGAAGAAATAGGAAAAGCAGAAGGAGAAGCAGAAGCAGAATGAGAAGCAGAAAGAGAAGCAGTAGAAGCAGAAGAAGCAGGAAAAGAAGAAGCAGAAGAAAGAGAAGAAGAAGAAGAAGAAGAAGAAGAAGAAGAAGAAGAAGAAGAAGAAGAAGAAGAAGAAGAAGAAGAAGAAGAAGAAGAAGAAGAAGAAGAAGAAGAAGAAGAAGAAGAAGGAGAAGGAGAAGAAGGAGAAGGAGAAGCATAAGGAGAAGAAGTAGAAGCAGAAGCAGGAGAAGCAGAAGCAGTAGAAAAAGAAAAAACATAAGAAGAAGAAGCAGAGGGAGAAGCAGAAGAAGGAGAAGGAGCAGCAGAAAGAGAATTAGAAGGAGAATCAGAAGGAAAAGCAGAAGAAGGAGTAGCAGAAGCAGAAGAAGCAGCAGAAGGAGAAGCAGAAGCAGAAAAAGATGCAGAAAGGAGAAGAAGGAGAAGCAGAAGCAGAAGCAGAAGGAGAAGCAGAAGTAGGAGAAGGATAAGGATAAGGAAGTGCAACAGAAGCAATAGGAGAAGCAGAAGGAGAAGCAGAAGCAGAAGGAGAAGCAGAAAGAGAAGCAGTAGAAGCAGAAGAAGCAGGAAAAGCAGAAGCAGAAGAAAGAAAGAGAAGAAGAAGAAAAAGAAGAAGAAGAAGAGGAAGAAGAAGAAGAAGCAGCAGCATAAGGAGAAGCATAAGGAGAAGCATAAGGAGAAGCAGTAGAAGCAGAAGCAGGAGAAGCAGAATCAGAAGAAAAAGAATAAGCAAAAGAAGCAGAAGCAGAAGCAGTGGGAGAAGCAGAAGAAGGAGAAGGAGAAGGAGCAGCAGAAGGAGAAGGAGAAGCAGAAAGAGAAGCAGAAACAGAAGGAGAACAAGAAGGAGAAGCAGGAAAATCAGAAGAAGCAGAAGTAGAAGCAGAAAGAGGAGAAGAAGGAGAAGCAGAAGTAGAATCAGAAGAAACAGAAGAAGAAGAAGCAGAAGAAACAGAAACAAAAGAAACAGGAGAAGGAGAAGAGCAGAAGCAGAAGTTGAAGGAGAAGCAGAAGACGAAGGAGAAGCAGAAGGAGAAGCAGGAGAAGCAGAAGCAGAAGAAACAGGAGAAGCCGAAGAAGCAGAAGCAGAAGCAGAAGCAGAAGGAGAAACAGAAGAAGCACAATCTGAAGCAGAAGCAGAAGAAACAGAAATAGTAGAATAAGCAGAAGCAGAAGCACCAGGAGAAGCAGAAGAAGAAGAAGGAGAAGGCGAAAGAGAAGGATTAGGAGTAGGAGAAGCAAAAGGATAAGCAGAAGCAGAAAGAGACGCAGTAGGAGAAGCAGCACGAGAAGTAGGAGAAGCAGGAGAAGCAGAAGCAGGAGAAGCAGAAGAAACAGAAGACGCAGAAGCAGAATGAGCAGCAGAAGGAGAAATTGAAGCAGAAGCAGAAGGAGAAGCAGAAGCAGAAGGAGAAGCAGAAGAACGAGAAGGAGAAGCAGAAAGAGAAGCAGAAGGAGAAGCAGAAGCAGGAGAAGCAGAAGAAACAGAAGGAGAAGAAGCAGAAGCAGAAGGAGAAGCAGAAACAGAAGGAAAAGCAGAAAGAGAAGCAGGAGAGGCAGAAGAAGCAGCAGCAGGAGAAGCAGAAGCAGAAGAAGCCGAAGAAGAAGAAGCAGAACCTGAAGCAGAAGGAGAAGCAGGAGAAGCAGAAGAAGCAGAATCTGGAGAAGCAGAAGGAGAAGCAGAAGCAGAAAGAGAAGCAAAAGCAGAAGGAGAAGCAGAAGGAGAAGCAGAAGAAACAAAAGAAGCAGAGGCAGTAGCATAAGAAGCAGAAGATAAAAAGCAGAAGGAAAAGCAGATGAAGAGAAGGAGAAAGAGAAGGAGAAACAGAAGGAGATGCAGAAAGAGAAGCAGAAGAAGGAGCAGGAGAAAAAAAAAGCAGCAGGAGAAGCAGAAAGAGCAGCAGAAGGAGAAGCAGGAGATGCAGAAACAGGAGAAGCAGAAGCAGAAGAAACAGGAGAAGGACAAGACGCAGAAGCAGAGGGAGAAGCAGAAACAGAAGGAGAAGCAGAAAGAGAAGTAGGGGAAACAGAAGAAGCAGAAGCAGGAGAAGCAGAAGCAGAAGAATCCGAAGAAGCAGAAGCAGAACCTGAAGAAGAAGGAGAAGCAGATGAAGCAGAAGAAGCAGAATCTGGGGAAGCGGAATGAGAAGCAGTAGGAGAAGCAGAAGCAGAAAGAGAATCAAAAGCAGAAGGAGAAGCAGAAAAAACAGAAGAAGTAGAAGCCGTAGCAGTTGTAGCAGAAGCAGAACGAGAAGCAGAAAGAAAAGCAGAAGAACAAGAAGGAGAAGGAAAAACAGAAGGAGAAACAGAAGGAGAAGCAGAAAGAGAAGCAGGTAAAGCAGCAGAAGAAGAAGCAGAAGGAGAATCAGAAGGAGAAGCAGAAGAAGGAGAAGGAGAAGCAGAAGAAGATGCAGAAGGAGAAGCAGGAGAAGCAGAAGAAGCAGAAGCAGAAAGAGAAGAAGGACAAACAGAAGAAGCAGAAGCAAAAGGAGAAGCAAAAGAAGGAGAAGGGGAAGGAGAAGCAGAAGCAGAAGAAGAAGCATAAGGACAAGCACAAGCAGGAGATGCAGAAGGAAGAGCAGGAGAAGCAGAAGAAACAGAAGCTGAAGGAGAAGCAGAAGTAAGAAAAGGAGAAGGAGGAGAAGCAGAAGGAGAAGCAGAAGCGGAATGAGAAGGAGAAAGAGAAGCAGGAGAAGCACAAGAAGCAGAAGCAGGAGAAGCCGAAATAGAAGAAGCAGAAGAAGCAGAAACAAAAGCAGAAGTAGAAGCAGAAGCAGAAGGAGAAGCAGCAGAAGAAGTAGAACCAGAAATTCAGGCAGGAGAAACAGAAGAAGCAGAAGCAGAAGCAGAAGGAAAAGCAAAAAGAGAAGCAGAAGAAAAAGTAGAAGAAGCAGCAGAAGGAGAAGCAGCAGAAGAAGCAGAAAAAGAAGTAGGAAAAGCAGAAGCAGAAAGAGAAGTAGAAGCAGAAGAAGCAGAAGCAGAAGAAGAAGCAGTAGAAGCAGAAGAAGCAGTAGCAGGAGAAGCAGAAGCAGAAGAAACAGAAGAAGCATAAGAAGCAGAAGCAGAGGGAGACACAGAAGAAGGAGAAGGAGCAACAGAAGGTGAAGCACAAGGAGATGCAGAAGCAGAAAGAGAAGCAGAAACAGAAGGAGAAGAAGAAGGAGAAGTTGGAGAATCAGAAGAAGCAGAAGAAGAAGCAGAAAGAGAAGCAGAAGAAGGAGAAGGAGAAGCAGAACGAGAAGGACAAGCAGGAGAAGCAGAAGAAGCAGAAGCGGGAGAATCAGAAGAAGAAGAAGTTGAAGAAACAGAAGGAGAAGGAGCAGAAGGAAAAGCAGAAGCAGAAGGAGAAGCAGAAAGAGAAGCTGAAGAAGCAGAAGAAGCAGTAGCAGGAGAAGCAGAAGAAACAGAAGAAGCCCAAGAACCAGAAGGAGAACCTGAAGCAGAAGGAGAAGCAGAAGCAGGAGAAGCTGGAAAAGCAGAAGCAGAATAAACAGAACAAGCAGAAGAAGCAGAAGCAGAACGAGAAGCAGAAGAAGAAGAAGGAGAAAGGATTAGGAGTAGGAGGAGCAGAAGCAGAATTAGAAGCAGAAAGAGAAGCAGAAGGAGAAACAGAAGAAGCAGAAGCAGGAGAAGCAGAAGCAGAATGAGAAGCACAAGAAGGAGAAATTGTAGGAGAAGGAGAATGGGACGGAGAAGCAGAAGGAGAAGTAGGAGAAGCAGAAAAAGAAGCAGGAGAAGCAGAAGCAGAAGAAGGAGAAGAGCAGAAGCAGAAGGAGAATCAGAAGCAGAAGGAGAAGCAGAAGAAGCAGAAGCTGATTCAGAAGAAGAAGAAGAAACAGAAAAAGCAGAAGAAGCAGAAGAAGGAGCAGCAGGAGAAGCAGAAGAAGAAGAAGGAGAAAGAGAAAGAGAAGGAATAGGAGTAGGAGAAACAGAAGGATAAGCAGAAGCAGAAAGAGAAGCAGGAGAAGCAGAAGAAGCAGGAGAAGCAGAAGAAGCAGGAGAAGCAAAAGCAGAAGAAAAAGAAGAAGCATAAGTAGCAGATGCAGAGGGAGAAACAGAAGAAGGAGAAGGAGCAGCAGAAGGTGAAGCAGAAGGAGATGCAGAAGCAGATAGAGAAGCAGAAACAGAAGGAGAAGAAGAAGAAGTTGGAGAATCAGAAGAAGCAGAAGCAGAAAGAGCAGAAGAAGGAGAAGGAGAAGCAGAAGGAGAAGGAAAAGCAGGAGAAGCAGAAGAAGCAGAATCGGGAGAAGCAGAAGAAGAAGAAGAAACAGAAGAAGGAGAAGGAGCAGAAGGAGAAGCAGAAGCAGAAGGAGAAGCAGAAAGATAAGCAGAAGAAGCAGTAGCAGGAGAAGCAGAAGCAGAAGAAACAGAAGAAGCCCAAGAACCAGAAGGAGAACCTGAAGCAGAAGGAGAAGCAGAAGCAGCAGAAGCTGGAAAAGCAGAAGCTGAAGAAACAGAACAAGCAGAAGAAGCAGAATCAGAACGAGAAGCAGAAGAAGAAGAAGGAGAAAGAGAAGGATTAGGAGTAGGAGGAGCAGAAGAAGAAGAATCTGGAGAAGAAGAAGGAGAACCAGAAGGAGAAGCAGAAGCAGAAAGAGAAGCAAAAGCAGAAGGAGAAGCAGAAGAAACAGAAGAAGCAGAAGCAGTAGCAGAAGAAGCTGAAGACGCAGAAGCAGAAAGAGAAGCAGAAGGAATAGCAGAAGAACAAGAAGGAGAAACAGAAGGAGAAGCAGAAGGAGGAGCAGAAGGAGAAGCAGGAAAAAAAGAAGAAGCAGAAGCAGACGGAGAAGCAGAAGAAGGAGAAGCAGAAGCAGAAGAAGAAGCAGAAGGAAAAGCACAAGCAGAAGGAGATGCAGAAGGAGAAGCAGGAGAAGCAGAAGAAACAGAAGCAGAAGGAGAAGAAGCAGAATCAGAAGAAACAGAAGCAGAAATAGAAAGAGAAGCCGACGAAGAGAAGCAGAACGAGAAGCAGGAGAAGCAGAAGAAGCAGAAGCGGGAGAAGCAGAAGAAGAAGAAACAGAAGAAGGAGAAGGAGCAGAAGGACAAGCAGAAAGAGAAGCAGGAAAAGCAGAAGAAGCAGAAGCAGGAAAAGCCGAAGAAGCAGAAGCAGGAGAAGCAGAAGCAGAAAACAGGAGAAGGACAAGAAGCAGAAGCAGAAGGAGGAGCCGAAACAGAAGGAGAAGCAGAAAGAGAAAGAGGGGAAGCAGAAGAAGCAGAAGCAGGAGAAGCAGAAGCATAAGAATCCGAAGAAGCAGAAGCAGAACCTGAAGCAAAAGGAGAAGCAGGAGAAGGAGAAGAAGCAGAATCTGGAGAAGCAGAATGAGAAGCTGAAGTAGAAGCAGAAGCAGAAGCAGAAAGAGAATCAAAAGCAGAAGGAGAAGCAGAAGAAACAGAAGAAGCAGAAGCAGTAGCAGTTGCAGCAGAAGCAGAAGGGAAAGCAGAAGAACGAGAAGGAGAAGGAGAAACAGAAGGAGAAGCACAAGGAGAATCAGAAAAAGAAGCAGAAGAAGCAGAAGGAGAAGGAGAAGGAGAAACAGAAGCAGAAGAAGCAGCAGAAGGAGAAGCAGAAGCAGAAGAAGATGCATAAGGAGAAGCAGGAGAAGCAGAAGAAGCAGAAGCAGAAGGAGAAGTAGAAGTAGGAGAAGGAGAAGGAAGAGCCGCAGAAGCAATAGGAGAAGCAGAAGGAGAAGTAGAAGCAGAATGAGAAGCAGAAAGATAAGCAGTAGAAGCAGAAGAAGCAGGAAAAGAAGAAGCAGAAGAAAGAGAAGAAGAAGAAGAAGAAACAGAAGCAAAAGAAATAGAAGAAGGAGAAGAGCAGTAGCAGAAGCAGGAGAAGCAGAAGCAGAAGGAGAAGGAGAAAGAGAAGCAGGAGGAGCAGCAGAAGCAGGAGAAGCAGAAGCAGAAGAAACAGGAGAAGCCGAAGAAGCAGAAGCAGAATCTGAAGCAGGAGAAACAGAAGAAGCATAATCTTAAGCAGAAGCAGAAGAAACAGAAATAGTAGAATAAGCAGAAGAAGAAGCAGCAGGAGAAGCAGAAGAAGAAGAAGGAGAAGGCGAAAGAGAAGGATTAGGAGTAGGAGAAGCAAAAGGATAAGCAGAAGCAGAAAGAGACGAAGAAGGAGAAGCAGCACGAGAAGTAGGAGAAGCAGGAGAAGCAGGAGAAGGAGAAGCAGAAGAAACAGAAGACGCAGAAGGAGAATGAGAAGCAGAAGGAGAAATTGAAGCAGAAGCAGAAGGAGAAGCAGAAGCAGAAGAAGGAGAAGGAGAAGCAGAAAGAGAAGCAGAAAGAGAAGCAGAAGGAGAAGCAGGAGAAGCAGAAGCAGGAGAAGCAGAAGAAAAAAAGAAGGAGAAGAAGCAGAAGGAGAAGCAGAAACAGAAGGAAAAGCAGAAAGAGAAGCAGGAGAAGCAGAAGAAGTCTCAGCAGGAGAAGCAGAAGTAGAAGAAGCCGAAGAAGCAGAAGCAGAACCTGAAGCAGAAGGAGAAGCAGGAGAAGCAGAAGAAGCAGAATCCGGAGAAGCAGAAGGAGAAGCAGAAGCAGAAAGAGAAGCAAAATCAGAAGGAGAAGCAGAAGAAGCAAAAGAAGTAGAAGCAGTAGCCGTTGTAGCAGAAGGAGAAGCAGAAGGAAAAGGAGAAGAACAAGAAGGAGAAGGAGATAAGGAAGGAGAAGCAGAAGGAGAAGCAGAAAGAGAAGAAGGTAAAGCAGAAGAAGAAGAAGCAGAAGGAGAATCAGAAGGAGAAGCAGAAGAAGGAGAAGGAGAAGCAGAAGCAGAAGAAGATGCAGAAGGAGAAGCAGGAGAAACAGAAGAAGCAGAAGCAGAAGGAGAATCAAGAGCAGAAGGAGAAGCAGAAGAAACAGAAGAAGTAGAAGCAGTAGCAGTTGTAGCAGAAGCAGAACGAGAAGCAGGAAAAGCAGTAGAAGTAGGAAAAGCAGAAGAACAAGAAGGAGAAGGGAAACAGTAGGAGAAGCAGTAGGAGAATAAGAAGGAGAAGCAGAAGAAGGAGAAGGAGAAGCAGAAGCAGAAGAAGAAGAAGCAGAAGGAGAATCAGAAGGAGAAGCAGAAGAAGGAGAAGGAGAAGCAGAAGCAGAAGAAGATGCAGAAGGAGAAGCAGGAGAAACAGAAGAAGCAGAAGGAGAAGCAGGAAAAGCAGAAGAAGCAGAAGTAAAAGGAGAAGCAAAAGAAGGAGAAGGAGAAGCAGAGGCAGAAGAAGAAGCATAAGGACAAGCACAAGCAGAAGGAGATGCAGAAGGAGAAGCAGGAGAAGCAGAAGAAGCAGAAGCTGAAGGAGAAGCAGAAGTAGGAGAAGGAGAAGGAGGAGAAGCAGAAGCAGAAAGAGAAGCAGAAGCGGAATGAGAAGCAGAAAGAGAAGCAGGAGAAGCACAAGAAGCGGAAGCAGGAGAAGCCGAAAGAGAAGAAGCAGAAGAAGCAGAAACAGAAGCAGAAGTAGAAGCAGAAGCAGAAAGAGAAGCAGCAGAAGAAGTAGAACCAGAAATTCAGGCAGGAGAAACAGAAGAAGCAGAATCTGGAGAAGCATAATGAGAAGCTGAAGGAGAAGCAGAAGCGGAAAGAGAATCAAAAGCAGCAGGAGAAGCAGAAGAAACAGAAGAAGCAGAAGTAGTAGCAGTTGCAGCAGAAGCAGAAGGAAAAGCAGGAGAACGAGAAGGAGAAGAAAAAACAGAAGCAGAAGCAGAAGGAGAATCAGAAGGAGAAGCAGCAGAAGCGAAGGAGAAGCAGAAGTAGAAGCAGAAGCAGAAGAAGCAGCAGAAGGAGAAGAAGAAGCAGAAGAAGATGCAGAAGGAGAAGCAGGAGAAGCAGAAGAAGCAGACGAAGAAGAATAAGTAGAAGTAGGAGAAGGAGAAGGAAGAGCAGCAGAAGCAATAGGAGAAGCAGACGGAGAAGCAGAAGCAGAATGAGAAGCAGAAAGAGAAGCAGTAGAAGCAGAAGAAGCAGGCAAACAGAAGCAGAAGAATGAGAAGAAGAAGAAG
>NW_012290347.1:0-3973 GCF_000151885.1 Dipodomys ordii | reverse complement strand
GAGAAGCAGAAGGAGAAGCAGAAGCAGAAAGAGAAGCATAAGCAGAAGGAGAAGAGGAGGAGAAGCAGAAGAAACAGAAGAAGCAGAGACAGTAGCAGAAGAAGCAGAAGATGCAGAAGCAGGAGGAGAAGCAGAAGGAAAAGCAGAAGAACGAGAAGGAGAAGGAGAAACAGAAGGAGAAGCAGAAAGAGAAGCAGAAGAAGGAGCACGAGAAGGAAAAGCAGCAGGAGAAGCAGAAAGAGCAGCAGAAGGAGAAGCAGGAGATGCAGCAAGAGGAGAAGCAGAAGCAGAAGAAACAGGAGAAGGACAAGAAGCAGAAGCAGAAGGAGAAGCAGAAACAGAAGGAGAAGCAGAAAGAGAAGGAGGGGAAGCAGAAGAAGCAGAAGCAGGAGAAGCAGAAGCATAAGAATCCGAAGAAGCAGAAGCAGAACCTGAAGCAGAAGGAGAAGCAGGAGAAGGAGAAGAAGCAGAATCTGGAGAAGCAGAATGAGAAGCAGAAGGAGAAGCAGAAGCAGAAAGAGAATCAAAAGCAGAAGGAGAAGCAGAAAAAAACAGAAGAAGTAGAAACAGTAGCCGTTGTAGCAGAAGCAGAAGGAAAAGCAGAAGAACAAGAAGGAGAAGGAGAAACAGAAGTAGAAGCAGAAGGCGAAGCAGAAAGAGAGGCGGGTAAAGCAGCAGAAGAAGAAGAAGCACAAGGAGAATCAGAAGGAGAAGCAGAGGAAGGAGAAGGAGAAGCAGAAGTAGAAGGAGATGCAGAAGGAGAAGCAGGAGAAACAGAAGAAGCAGAAGCAGAAGGAGAAGCAGAAGTAGGAGAAGGAGAAGGAGGAGAAGCAGAAGGAGAAGCAGAAGCGGAATGAGAAGGAGAAAGAGAAGCAGGAGAAGCACAAGAAGCAGAAGCAGGAGAAGCCGAAAGAGAAGAAGCAGAAACAGAAGCAGAACTATAAGCAGAAGCAGAAGGAGAAGCAGCAGAACAAGTAGAACCAGAAATTCAGGCAGGAGAAACAGAAGAAGCAGAAGCAGAAGCAGAAGGAAAAGCAAAAAGAGAAGCAGAAGAAGAAGTAGAAGAAGCAACAGAAGGAGAAGCAGCAGAAGAAGCAGAAAAAGAAGTAGGAGAAGCAGAAACAGAAAGAGAAGTAGAAGCAGAAGAAGCAGAAGAAGCAGAAGCAGAAGAAGAAGCAGTAGAAGCATAAGAAGCAGAAGCAGGAGAAGCAGAAGAAAAAGAATAAGCATAAGAAGCAGAAGCAGAGGGAGACACAGAAGAAGGAGAAGGAGCAGCAGAAGGTGAAGCAGAAGGAGATGCAGAAGCAGAAAGAGAAGCAGAAAAGAAGGAGAAGAAGAAGGAGAAGTTGGAGAATCAAAAGAAGCAGAAGAAGAAGCAGAAAGAGAAGCAGAAGAAGGAGAAGGAGAAGCAGAACGAGAAGGACAAGCAGGAGAAGCAGAAGAAGCAGAAGCGGGAGAATCAGAAGAAGAAGAAGAAGAAGAAACAGAAGAAGGAGAAGGAGCAGAAGGAAAAGCAGAAGCAGAAGGAGAAGCAGAAGGAGAAGCAGAAGAAGCCGAAGAAGCAGTAACAGGAGAAGCAGAAGAAACAGAAGAAGCCCAAGAACCAGAAGGAGAACCTGAAGCAGAAGGAGAAGCAGAAGCTGGAGAAGCTGGAAAAGCAGAAGCAGAAGAAACAGAACAAGCAGAAGAAGCAGAAGCAGAACGAGAAGCAGAAGAAGAAGAAGGAGAAAGAGAAGGATTAGGAGTAGGAGGAGCAGAAGCAGAATTAGAAGCAGAAAGAGAAGCAGAAGGAGAAACAGAAGAAGCAGAAGCAGGAGAAGCAGAAGCAGAATGAGAAGCACAAGAAGGAGAAATTGAAGGAGAAGGAGAATGGGACGGAGAAGCAGAAGGAGAAGTAGGAGAAGCAGAAAAAGAAGCAGGAGAAGCAGAAGCAGAAGAAGGAGAAGAGCAGAAGCAGAAGGAGAATCAGAAGCAGAAGGAGAAGCAGAAGAAGCAGAAGCTGATGCAGAAGAAGAAGAAGAAACAGAAAAAGCAGAAGAAGCAGAAGAAGGAGCAGCAGGAGAAGCAGAAGAAGAAGAAGAAGGAGAAAGAGAAAGAGAAGGAATAGGAGTAGGAGAAACAGAAGGATAAGCAGAAGCAGAAAGAGAAGCAGGAGAAGCAGAAGAAGCAGGAGAAGCAAAAGCAGAAGAAAAAGAAGAAGCATAAGTAGCAGAAGCAGAGGGAGAAACAGAAGAAGGAGAAGGAGCAGCAGAAGGTGAAGCAGAAGGAGATGCAGAAGCAGATAGAGAAGCAGAAACAGAAGGAGAAGAAGAAGAATTTGGAGAATCAGAAGAAGCAGAAGCAGAAGCAGAAAGAGCAGAAGAAGGAGAAGGAGAAGCAGAAGGAGAAGGACAAGCAGGAGAAGCAGAAGAAGCAGAAGCGGGAGAAGCAGAAGAAGAAGAAGAAACAGAAGAAGGAGAAGGAGCAGAAGGAGAAGCAGAAGCATAAGGAGAAGCAGAAAGAGAAGCAGAAGAAGCAGTAGCAGGAGAAGCAGAAGAAACAGAAGAAGCCCAAGAACCAGAAGGAGAACCTGAAGCAGAAGGAGAAGCAGAAGCAGCAGAAGCTGGAAAAGCAGAAGCAGAAGAAAAAGAAGAAGCAGAAGAAGCAGAAGCAGGACGAGAAGCAGAAGAAGAAGAAGGAGAAAGAGAAGGATTAGGAGTAGGAGGAGCAGAAGAAGAAGAATCTGGACAAGAAGAAGGAGAACCAGAAGGAGAAGCAGAAGCAGAAAGAGAAGCAAAAGCAGAAGGAGAAGCAGAAGAAACAGAAGAAGCAGAAGCAGTAGCAGAAGCAGCTGAAGATGCAGATGCAGAAAGAGAAGCAGAAGGAATAGCAGAAGAACAAGAAGGAGAAACAGAAGGAGAAGCAGAAGGACAAGCAGAAGGACAAGCAGGAAAAGAAGAATAAGCAGAAGCAGATGGAGAAGCAGAAGAAGGAGAAGGAGAAGCAGAAGAAGAAGCAGAAGGAAAAGCACAAGCAGAAGGAGATGCAGAAGGAGAAGCAGGAGAAGCAGAAGAAACAGAAGCAGAAGGAGAAGAAGAAGGAGAAGAAGCAGAATCAGAAGAAGCAGAAGCAGAAATAGAAAGAGAAGCCAACGAAGAGAAGCAGAACGAGAAGCAGGAGAAGCAGAAGAAGCAGAAGCGGGAGAAGCAGAAGAAGAAGAAACAGAAGAAGGAGAAGGAGCAAAAGGAGAAGCAGAAAGAGAAGCAGGAAAAGCAGAAGAAGCAGAAGCAGGAGAAGCAGAAGAAGAAAACAGGAGAAGGACAAGAAGCAGAAGCAGAAGGAGAAGCAGAAACAGAAGGAGAAGCAGAAAGAGAAAGAGGGGAAGCAGAAGAAGCAGAAGCAGGAGAAGCAGAAGCATAAGAATCCGAAAAAGCAGAAGCAGAACCTGAAGCAGAAGGAGAAGCAGGAGAAGGAGAAGAAGCAGAATCTGGGGAAGCAGAATGAGAAGCTGAAGTAGAAGCAGAAGCAGAAGCAGAAAGAGAAACAAAAGCAGAAGGAGAAGCAGAAGAAACAGACGAAGCAGAAGCAGTAGCAGTTGCAGCAGAAGCAGAAGGAGAAGCAGAAGGAAAAGCAGAAGAACGAGAAGGAGAAGGAGAAACAGAAGGAGAAGCAGAAGGAGAAGCAGGAGAAGCAGAAGAAGCAGAAGGAGAAGCAGAAGGAGAAACAGAAGCAGAAGAAGCAGCAGAAGGAGAAGCAGAAGCAGAAGAAGATGCATAAGGAGAAGCAGAAGAAGCAGAAGAAGCAGAAGCAGAAGGAGAAGTAGAAGTAGGAGATGGAGAAGGAAGAGCCGCAGAAGCAATAGGAAAAGCAGAAGGAGAAGCAGAAGCAGAATGAGAAGCAGAAAGGGAAGCAGTAGAAGCAGAAGAAGCAGGAAAAGAAGAAGCAGAAGAAAGAGAAGAAGAAGAAGAAGAAGAAGAAGAAGAAGAAGAAGAAG
>NW_012290346.1:0-12406 GCF_000151885.1 Dipodomys ordii | reverse complement strand
AGCGGGACACAGCGGGACACAGCGGGAGACACAGCGGGGGACAGCAGGGGACAGAGAGGGGACACAGCGGGAGACACAAAGTGGGACAGCAGGGGACAGAGAAAGGACACAGCGGGACACAGCGGGAACACAGCTGGACACAGCGGGGTACACAGCGGGACACAGGGGGCACACAGTGGGGACACAGCGGGGGACAAAGTAGGAAACAGCGGGTCACAGCGGGGGACACAGCGGGACACAGCGGGGGACACAGAGGGGTACACAGCGGGACACAGCCGGGAACACAGCGCGGACACAGTGGGACACATCGGGACACAGTGGGACACAGCGGTACACAGCGGGACACAGCGGGGGACACAGTGGGAAAAAGCGGGGACACAGCAGGACACAGCGAGACACAGCGAGGGAAACAGCGGTACACAGCTTGGGACACAGCAAGGACAAAGCGGGACACAGTGGGACACAGTGGGGACACAGCAGGGACACAGCGAGGGATACAGCGGGGGACACAGCGGGACACAACGAGGAACACAGCGAGGACACAGCGGGACTCAGCAGGACACAGTGTCGATACAGCGGAGACACAGCGGGACACAGCGGGGTACACAGCTGGGTACACAACGGGACACAGCAGTGGACACAGCGAGGACACAGCGGGAATCAGTGGGTACACTGCGGGAACATAGCGTGACACAGCGGGGTACAGAGCGGTACACAGCGGGGTCACAGAGTTGTACACAGCGGGACACAGCGGGACACACAACGAGGTCACAGCGGGGGACAAAGCGGGACAACACGGGACACAGTGTGACACAGCAGGACACAGCGGGACACAGCGGGACACAGCGGGGGACACAGGGGGGACAGCAGAGGACAGAGAGGTGACACAGCGAGACACAGCGGGGACACCGCTGGACACAGCAGGGTACACAGAGGGACACAGCGGGCACACAGTGGGGACACAGCGGGACACAGCGGTACACAGCGGGGACAGAGCAGGACAGAGCCTGACACAGCGAGGACACATTGGGCCACAGCGGGACACAGAGGAACTCAGCGGGAAACACAGCAGTACACAGCAGGACACAGTGTGACACAGCGGGGAGACAGCAGGGACACAGTGGGGGACACAGCGGGACACAGCAGGTCCAGCGGGGGACACAGCGGGACACAGCAGGGGACACAGAGGGGTACACAGGGGGACACAGCGGGAACACAGCGGGACACAGCATTGGACACAGCGGGACACAGCGGGACTTAGCGGGGGACACAGCTGTACACAGTGGGACAAAGTGGGATACAGCGGGGACACAGCAGAGACACAGCCGGGGACACAGCGGGACACAGCGGGGGACACAGGGATGACACAGCGGGACCCAGCGGGACCTAGCATCGATACAGCCGGGACACAGTGGGACACAGTGGGGTACACAGCTGGGGACACAGGGAGGACACAGCAGGATACAGGGGGACACAGCTGGGGACACAGCGGGGACACAGCGGGACACAGCGGAACACAGCGGGAGACAAAGCCAGAGACAGCGGGGGACACAGCGAGGACACAGGGGGACACAGCGGCGACACAGAGGGGACTCAGCGGGGGACACAGCGTGGGACAAAGTGGGACAACACGGGACACAGTGTTACACAGCGAGACACAGCGGGGACACTGCGGGACACAGCAGGACAAAGCGGGGGACAAAGTGGGCCACAGCGGGCCACAGCGGGGGACACAGCGGGGGACAGCGGAGAGAGAGAGTGGCCACAGCGAGACACAGCGGTGACACAGCTGGACACAGCGGGGTACACAGCGGGACACAGCGGGGACACAGCATCGATACAGCGGGGACACAGCGAGACACAGCGGGGAACACAGGAAGGAAACAGCGGGACCCAGTGGGACACAGAGTCGATACAGCAGGACACAACGGGGTACACAGCTAGGAACACAACGGGACACAGCGGGGGACACAGCGAGGACACAACGGGAAATAGCGGGACACAGCGGGGGACACAGCGGGACACAGCGGGAGACCCAGCGTGGACACAGCAGGACACAGCAGGACACAGCGTCGATACAGCGGGCACACAGCGTTACACAGCGTGGTAGACAGCTGTAGACACAACGGGACACAGTGGGGGCACAGCGGGACACAGCGGGACACAGTGGGACACAGCGGGTACAAAGCGTGAGACACAGCAGGGGACAGAGCTGGAGACAGCGGGGGACACAGCCAGGATACAGCGGGACACAGCGTCGATACAGCGGGCACAGAGCGTTACACAGCGTGGTACACACTGTGGACACAACGGGACACAGTGGGGGCACAGCCGGACACAGCGGGACACAGTGGGACACAGCGGGGACAAAGCTGGACACAGCGGGGTACACAGAGGGACTCAGCAGGGACACAGCGGGGAAACAGCGTGACACAAAAGGACACAGCTGGACACAGCGGGGTACACAGCGGGACACAGCGGACACACAGCGGGGACACAGAGGGACACTGCGGGACACAGCGGGGACAGAGCAGGACACAGTCGGACACAGCGGGACACAGCGGGGGACACAGCGGGACACAGCGGGGGACCCAGCGAGGACACAGCGGCACACAGCGGGGGACACAGCGAGGACAGAGCGGTGGACACAACGGTGGACACAGCGGGACACAGCGGGGAACAAAGCGAGGACACAGCGGGACACAGCGGAAACACTGCGAGGTCACAGCGGGGGACAAAGCGGGACAACACAGGACACAGTGTGACACAGTGGGACACAGCGGGGACACTGCAGGGGCACAGCGAGACAAAGCGGGCGACACAGTGAGACACCGCGGGGGACACAGCCGGGGCCAGCAGGGGACAGAGAGGGGACACAGAGGGACACAGCGGGGGACACAGAGGGGTACACAGCGGGACACAGCCGGAAACACAGTGCAGACACAGCAGGACACACCGGGACACAGCGTCAATACAGCGGGGACAGAGAAGGTCACAGCAGGGACACAGCGGGACACAGCGGGACACAGCGGGGGACACAGCGGGACACAGCGGGGACACAGCGGGACACAGCGGGACACAGTGGGGGACACAGTGGAACACAGCGTGGGACACAGCGAGGACACAGCAGGACACAGCGGGACACAGCGATGACACAGCAGGGACACAGCAGGGACACAGCGGGGACACAGCGGGGGACACAGCGGGACACATCGAGGAACACAGTGAGGACACAGCGGGACCCAGCAGGACACAGCGTCGAAACAGTGGGGACACAGCAGGACACAGCGGGGTACACAGCTGGGGACACAAAGGGACACAGCGGGGGACACAGCGAGGACAAGCGGGACACAGCAGGACACAGCGAGGACACTGCGGGAACATAGCGGGACACAGCGGGGTACACAGAGAGACACAGCGGGACACAGCTTGGGATACACGGAGGACACAGCTGGACACAGTGGGGGACACAGCGAGGACACAGCGGTACAGTGGGGTGCGGGATACAGCGGGGGACACAGCGGGAGACAGCGGGGGACACAGCGAGGACACAGCGGGACACAGTTGCGACACAGAGGGGACTCAGTGGGGGACACAGCAGGGGACAAAGCAGGACACCACGGGACAGTGTGACACAGCGGGACACAGCGGGGACACTGCACGGACACAGCGGTACAAAGCGGGGGACACAGCGGGGACTCAGCGGGGGACACAGCGGGGGACAAAGCGGGACACCACGGAACAGAGCGGGAAACAGCGGGACACAGCGGGGAAACTGCGGGGACACAGGGGGACAAAGCGTGGGACACATAGGGACACAGCGGGGGAGACAGTGGGACACAGTGGGACACAGAGGGGGACACAGGGGGGACACAGCGGGACCAAGCGGGACACAGCGTCGATACAGCGGGGACACAGCGGGACAAAGCGGGGGACACAGCGAGGACACAGCAGAACACAGCGTGGGAAACAGCGAGGACACATTGGGACACAGCGGGGACACAGCGGGACCAAGCGCGGAACACAGCGAGGACACATTGGGACACAGCGGGGATACAGCGGGACTCAGCGGGGCACACAACAGTACACAGCGGGACACAGCGGGGGACACAGAGGGGTAAACAGCAGGACACAGCGGGGAACACAGCGAGGACACAGCGGGACCAAGCGGGATACAACGTCGATACAGCGGGGACACAGCGGGACACAGCGGGGTACACAGCTGGGGACACAACGGGACACAGCGGGGGACACAGTGAGCACACAGCAGAACACAGCGTGGGAAACAGCGAGGACACAGCGGGACACAGCGAGACACAGGGGGACACAGTTGGGACACAGCAGTAGACACCGTGGGACACAGCGGGGGACACAGCTGGACACAGAGGGGAACACAGCGAGGAAACAGCGGGGACACTGCGGGAACATAGTGGGACACAGCGGGGCACACAGCGGGACACAGCGGGACAAAGCTTGGGACACAGCGGGAACACAGCAGGACACAGCGGGAGACACAGCGAGGACACAGCGGGACACAGCGAGACACAGCGGGACACAGCGGGGACCCAGCAGTGGACACAGGGGGACACAGCGGGGGACAAAGCGGGACACCACGGAACACAGCAGGACACAGCGTGAAACAGCGGTGAACCTGCGGGGACACAGCGGGACACAGCGGGGGACACAGCGGGACCCAGCGGGACACATCTGGGGACACAGCGGGACACAGCGGGACACAGCGGGGACACAGCGGGACACAGCAGGTCACAGCGGGGGACACAGCGGGACACAGCGGGACACAGCGGGGGACACAGCAGGGACACAGTGGGACACAGTAGGGCTCAGCGTGGGACAAAGCGGGAGACAGCAGAGGACACAGCGAGGACATAGCTGGACACAGCGGGGACACAGAGGGGACTCAGCAGGGGACATAGAGGGAAAAAAGCGGGACACCACGGTACACAGTAGGACACAGCGGGACACAGCGGGGACACTGCGGGACACAGCCAGGAGACACAGCGGTGGACAGCGGGGGACAGAGAATGGACACAGCGGGACACAGAGGGGACACAGCTGGACACAGAAGGGTACACAGCGGGACACAGCGGACACACAGCGGGGACAGAGCTGGACACAGAGGGACACAGAAGGGACAGAGCGTGACACAAGTGGACATTGAGGGAGACAGAGCGAGGACACAGCCGGACACAGCGAAACACAGCGTGACACAGTTGGGACACAGCAGGGGACACAGCGGGACACAGCGGGGGACACAGCGGGACACAGCGGGGTACACAGCAGGGACAAAGCGGGACACAGCGGGGGACACAGCGAGGACACAGCCGGACACAGCGGTGACAAAGCGGGACACAGCGGGGGACACAGCGAGGACACAGCGGGACACAGCGGTGACACAGCGAGAGACACAGCGGGGGACACAGCGGGACACAGCGGGGAACAAAGAGAGGACACAGCGGGATATAGCGGGACACAGCGTCGATAGAGCGGGGACAGAGCGGGACACAGCAGTGACACAGCGGGACTCAGCGGGGGACACTGCGGGACCCAGCGGGACCCAGCGGGGACACAGCAAGGACACAGCGGGGGACACAGAGGGACACAGTGGAACACAGCGGGGGACACAGCAAGGGACACAGCGGGGGACACAGCGGGACACAGCGGGGAACAAAGAGAGGACACAGCGGGATATAGCGGGACACAGCGTCGATAGAGCGGGGACAGAGCGGGACACAGCAGTGACACAGCGGGACTCAGCGGGGGACACTGCGGGACCCAGCGGGACCCAGCGGGGACACAGCAAGGACACAGCGGGGGACACAGAGGGACACAGTGGAACACAGCAGGGGACACAGCAAGGGACACAGCGGGGGACACAGCGGGACACAGTGGGGAACACAGAGAGGACACAGCAGGACCCAGCGGGACAGGGCGGGGGACACAGCGAGGACACAGCAGAACAAAGCGTGGGAAACAGCGAGGACACAGCGGGACACAGGGAGACACAGCGGGACACAGTGGGGACACAGCAGTAGACACAGCGAGACACAGCAGGGGACACAGCGGGACACAGCGGGGAACACAGCGAGGACACAGCGGGGACACAGCGGGGACAATGCGGGAACATAGTGGGACACAGCGGGGCACACAGCAGGACACAGCGGGATAAAGATTGGGACACAGCGGGAACACAGCAGGACACAGCGGGGGACACAGGGAGGACACAGCGGGACACAGCGGGACACAGTGTGGGACAAAGCGGGAGACAGCAGGGGACACAGCGAGGACACAGCAGGACAAAGCGTCGACACATAGAGGACTCAGCGGGGGACATAGTGGGGGACAGAGCGGGACACAGCGGGACACTGCGGGGAACAGCGGGGGACACAGCGGGACACAGCGGGGGACCCAGCGGGACCCAGCGGGACACAGCGGGACACTGCGGGGCACAGCGGGGGACACAGCGGGACACAGCGGGGGAAACAGCGAGGACACAGCTTAACACAGCATGGGACAAAGCAAGGACACAGCGGGACACAGCGAGACACAGCGGGACACAGCGGGGACCCAGCAGTGGACACAGCGGGACACAGCGGGGGACAAAGCGGGACACCACGGAACACAGCAGGACACAGCGTGAAACAGCGGTGAACCTGCGGGGACCCAGCGGGACACAGCGGAGGACACAGCGGGACCAAGCAGGACACAGCGGGGGACACAGCGGGACACAGCGGGGGACACAGCAGGGACACAGTGGGACACAGTAGGACACAGCGTGGGACAAAGCGGGAGACAGCAGAGGACACAGCGAGGACACAGCTGGACACAGCGGGGACACAGAGGGGACTCAGCAGGGGACATAGAGGGAAAAAAGTGGGACACCACGGGACACAGTAGGACACAGCGGGACACAGCGGGGACACTGCGGGACACAGCCGGGGGACACAGCGGTGGACAGCGGGGGACAGAGAATGGACACAGGAGGACACATAGGGGACACAGCTGGACACAGAAGGGTACACAGCGGGACACAGCGGACACACAGCGGGGACAGAGCTGGACACAGAGGGACACAGAAGGGACAGAGCGTGACACAGATGGACACTGAGGGAGACAGAGCGAGGACACAGCCGGATACAGCGAAACACAGCGTGACACAGTGGGGACACAGCAGGGGACACAGCCGGATACAGCGAAACACAGCGTGACACAGTGGGGACACAGCAGGGGACACAGCGGGACACAGTGGGGGACACAGCGGGACACAGCGGAGTACACAGCAGGGACAAAGAAGGACACAGCGGGGGACACAGCGAGGACACAGCAGGACACAGCGGTGACACAGCGGGACACAGCTGGGGACACTGGGGACACAGCGGGACACAGAGGGACACAGCAAGGACACAGGGGGGACAGTGGGGGACACAGCGGGACACAGCAAGGCACAACGGGTCACATCGGTGGACACAGCGAGGACACAGCGGGACACAGCGGGGACACTGCGGGAACATAGCGGGACACAGCGGGTACAGAGCGGGACACGGCGGGGTCACAGAGTGGTACACAGCGGGACACATCGGGAAACAAAGCGAGGTCACAGCGGGGGACAAAGCGGGACAACACGGAACACAGTGTGACACAGCGGGACACAGCGGGACACAGCGGGACACAGCGGGGGAAACAGCGGGGAACAGCAGAGGACAGAGAGGGGACACAGCGGGACACAGCGGGTACACAGCTGGACACAGCGGGGTACACAGAGGGACACAGCGGGCACACAGCGGGGACACAGCGGGACACAACGGGACACAGCGGGGACACAGTGGGACACAGCGGGACAAAGCGGCAGACACAGCGGGACACAGCAGGCACACAGCGGGGACACAGCGGTACACAACGGGACACAGCGGGGCAGAGCGTGACACAGCGGGACAAAGCGGGACACAGCAGGGGACACAGCGGGACACAGTTGGGGACCCAGTGAGGACACAGCGGGACACAGCAGGGGACACAGCGAGGACACAGCGGGGGACAGAGCGGGGGACACTGTGGGACACAGCCGTGAACACAGCGAGGACACAGCGGGACACAACGTCGATACAGCGGGGACACAGCGTTACACAGCGTGGTCCACAACTTTGGACACAACGGGACACAGTGGGGGCACAGCCGGACACAGCGGGACACAGTGGGACACAGCAGGGACAAAGCGTGAGACACAGCGGGGGACAGAGAGGGAGAAAGCAGGGGACACAGCGAGGACACAGCGGGACACAGCGGTGACACAACGGGGACTCAGCGGGGGACACAGCGGGACACAGCGGGGGACACAGTGGGACACAGCGGGGGACACTGCGGGACACAGTGTGGGACAGAGCGTGGGACACAGCGAGACACAGCGGGTACAAAGCTGGACACACCGGAGTACACAGAGGGACACAGCAGGGACACAGCGGGGAAACAGCGAGGACACAGCGGCACACAGTTGGGGACACAGCAAGGACAGAGCGGGACACTGCGGGGGACAAAGCGGGACATAGCGGGGGACACAGCGGGGACACAGCGGGACACAGCGTGGGACACAGGAAGGACACAGAGGTACACAGCGGGGGACAGAGCGAGGACACATTGGGACACAGCGGGACTCAGCGGGGGACACAGCAGTACACAGCAGGACACAGCGGGACACAGAGGGGTACACAGCGGGACACAGCTGGAAACACAGCGCGGACACAGCAGGACACACCGGGACACAGCGTTAATACAGCGGGGACAGAGAGGGTCACAGCAGGGACACAGCGGGAACAGCGGGACACAGCGGGACACAGCGGGGGACCCAGCAAGGACACAGCGGGACACAGCGGGGGACACAGCGACGACACAGCGGGGGACACAGCAGGTGACACAGCGGGACACAGTGGGGAACACAGCGAGGACACAGCGGGACACAGCGGGACACAGCGTTGATACAGAGGGGACTCAGCGGAGGACACAGCGGGGGAAACAGCGGGGGACAAAGTGGGACACCACGGGACACAGTGTGACACAGCAGGACACAGCGGGGACACTGCAGGGACACAGCAGGACAAAGCGGGGGACATAGCGGGACACAGTGGCACACAGCGGGGGACACAGCGGGGGACAGCGGAGACAGAGATGGGCCACAGCGGGACACAGCGGTGACAAAGCTGGACACAGCGGGGTACACAGCGGGACACAGCGGGCACACCGGGGACACAGCGGGACACAGCGGGACACAGTGGGGACACAGTGGGACACAGCGGGACACAGTGGGGACACAGCGAGGACACAGCGGGATACAACGGGAGACACAGTGAGGACACAGCGGGACACAGCAGGGGAAAAAGCGGGACACAGCGGGGACACAGCAGTGGACACAGCGGGACACAGCGGGGGACACAGCCGGACACAGCGGGGGAAACAGTGGGGGACACAGTGGGACACAGTGGGACACAGCGGGGGACACATGGGGAACACAGCGGGACACAGCGGGGACACAGCGGGACTCAGCGGGGGACACAGCAGTATACAGCAGGACACAGCGGGGACACAGCAGGGACACAGAGGGGGACACAGCGGGACACAGCGGGACACAGCGGGGAAGAGAGCGGGACACAGAGGGGGACACAGAGGGGTACACAGCGGGACACAGCTGGGAACACAGCGGGTCACAGCGGGACACAGCGGGGGACACAGCGAGGACGCAGCGGGACACAGCGGAACACAGCGGGGGACAAAGCGGGAGACAGCGGGGGACACAGCGATCACACAGCGGGACACAGCGGCCACATAGAGGGGACTCAGCGGGGAACACAGCGGGGGACAAAGAGGGACACCACGGGACACAGTGAGACACAGCGGGACACTGTGGGGACAAGTAGGACAAAGCGGGGGACACAGCGGTACACAGCGGAACAAATCGGGGGACAGAGCGGAGACAGAGTAGGGCCACAGCGGGACACCTCGGTGACACAGATGGACACAGCGGGGTACACAGCGGGACACAGCGGACACACAGCGGGGACACAGCGGGACACAGCGGGGACAGAGCAGGACACAGTCGGACACAGCAGGACACAGTGGGGGACACAGCGGGACACAGAGGGGGACCCAGCGAGGACACAGCGGCACACAGCGGGGGACACAGCGAGGACACAGCGGTGGACACAACGGTGGACACAGCGGGACACAGCGGGGAACACTGCGAGGACACAGCGGGACACAGCGGGGAACACTGCGAGGACACAGCGGGACACAGCGGGCAACACTGCGAGGTCACAGCGGGGGACAAAGCGGGACAACACGGGACACAGTGTGACACAGTGGGACACAGCGGGGACACTGCAGGGGCACAGTGAGACAAAGCGGGCGACACAGCGAGACACCGCGAGGGACACAGCCGGGGCCAGCAGGGGACAGAGAGGGGACACAGAGGGACACAGCGTGGGACACAGAGGGGTACACAGCGGGACACAGCCGGAAACACAGTGCGGACACAGCGGGACACACCGGGACACAGCGTCAATACAGCGGGGACAGAGAAGGTCACAGCAGGGACACAGCGGGACACAGCGGGACACAGCGGTGGACACAGCGGGACACAGCGGGGACACAGCGGGACACAGCGGGACACAGCGGGGGACACAGTGGAACACAGCGTGGGACACAGCGAGGACACAGCAGGACACAGCGGGACACAGCGACGACACAGCAGGGACACAGCGGGGACACAGCGGGGACACAGCGGGGGACACAGCGGGACACAACGAGGAACACAGCGAGGACACAGCGGGACCCAGCAGGACACAGCGTCGATACAGTGGGGACACAGCAGGACACAGCGGGGTACACAGCTGGGGACACAAAGGGACACAGCGGGGGACATAGCGAGGACAAGCGGGACACAGCGGGACACAGCGAGGACACTGCGGGAACATAGCGGGACACAGCGGGGTACACAGAGGGACACAGCGGGACACAGCTTGGGATACACGGAGGACACAGCTGGACACAATGGGGGACACAGCGAGGACACAGCGGTACAGTGGGGTGCGGGATACAGCGGAGGACACAGCGGGAGACAGCGGGGGACACAGCGAGGACACAGCGGGACACAGTTGCGACACAGAGGGGACTCAGTGGGGGACACAGCGGGGGACAAAGCAGGACACCACGGGACAGTGTGACACAGCGGGACACAGCGGGGACACTGCACGGACACAGCGGTACAAAGCGGGGGACACAGCGGGGACTCAGCGGGGGACACAGCGGGGGACAAAGCGGGACACCACGGAACACAGCGGGTCACAGCGGGAAACAGCGGTGACCCTGTGGGGACACAGCGGGACCCAGTGGGGGACACAGCGGGACACAGCGGGGACTCACCTGGGGACACAGCGAAGGACAAACTGGGACACCACGGGACACAGTGGGACACAGCGGAACACAGCGGGGACACTGCGGGAACATAGCGGGACACAGCGGGGGACACAGGGGGACACAGCGGGACACAGCAGGGACAGAGCGGGACACAGCGGGACACAGCGGGGACACTGCGGGAACATCGCGGGACAAAGCGGGGTACACAGCAGGACACAGCAGTGGACACAGCGGGAACACAGATGGACACAGCGGGGTACACAGTGGGACACAGGGGGCACACAGTGGGGACACAGCGGGGGACACAGCGGGACACAGCGGGTCAAAGCGGGGGACACAGCGGGGGACACAGCGGGACACAGCGGGGACTCACGTGGGGACACAGCGAAGGACAAACTGGGACTCCACGGGACACAGTGGGACACATCGGGACACAGCGGGGACACTGCGGGAACATAGCGGGACACAGCGGGGGACACAGGGGGACACAGCGGGACACAGCAGGGACAGAGCGGGACACAGCGGGACACAGCGGGGACACTGCGGGAACATAGCGGGACACAGCGGGGTACACAGCAGGACACAGCAGTGGACACAGCGGGAACACAGCTGGACACAGCGGGGTACACAGTGGGACACAGGGGGCACACAGTGGGGACACAGCGGGGGACACAGCGGGACACAGCGGGTCACAGCGGGGGACACAGCGGGGGACACAGCAGGGGACAGCAGAGGACAGAGAGGGGACACAGCGGACACAGCGGGGTACACAGAGGGACACAGCGGGCACACAGTGGGGACACAGCGGGACAGAGCAGGACACAGCGGGGACAGAGCAGGACAGAGCGTGACACAGCGAGGACACATTGGGACACAGCGGGACACAGAGGAACTCAGCAGCAGACACAGCAGTACACAGCAGGAGACAGTGTGACACACCGGGAAGACAGCAGGGACACAGTGGGGGACAACAGGAGGACACAGCGGG
>NW_012290345.1:0-12417 GCF_000151885.1 Dipodomys ordii | reverse complement strand
GAAACAGAAGAAGCACAATCTGAAGCAGAAGCTGAAGAAACAGAAATAGTAGAATAAGCAGAAGCACAAGCAGCAGGAGAAGCAGAAGAAGAAGACAGAGAAGGCGAAAGAGAAGGAGTAGGAGTAGGAGAAGCAAAAGGATAAGCAGAAGCAGAAAGAGACGCAGAAGGAGAAGCAGCACGAGAAGTAGGAGAAGCAGGAGAAGCAGAAGCAGGAGAAGCAGAAGAAACAGAAGACGCAGAAGCAGAATGAGAAGCAGAAGGAGAAATTGAAGCAGAAGCAGAAGCAGAAGGAGAAGCCGAAGCAGAAGGAGAAGCAGAAGAAGGAGAAGGAGAAGCAGAAAGAGAAGCAGAACGAGAAGCAGGAGAAGCAGTAGCAGGAGAAGCAGAAGCAGAAGAAACAGAAGAAGGAGAAGAAGCAGAAGAAGAAGGAGAAGCAGAAACAGAAGGAAAAGTAGAAAGAGAAGCAGGAGAAGCAGAAGAAGCAGAAGCAGGAGAAGCAGAAGCAGAAGAAGCCAAAGAAGCAGAAGCAGAACCTGAAGCAGAAGGAGAAGCAGAAGAAGCAGAATCTGGAAAAGCAGAAGGAGAAGCAGAAGCAGAAAGAGAAGCAAAAGCAGAAGGAGAAGCAGAAGAAACAGAAGAAGCAGAGGCAGTAGCAGAAGAAGCAGAAGATGCAGAAGCAGAAGCAGATGGAAAAGCAGAAGAACGAAAAGTTGAAGGAGAAACAGAAAGAGGAGCAGAAGAAGGAGCAGGAGAAGGAAAAGCAGCAGGAGAAGCAAGAAAGAGCAGCAGAAGGAGAAGCAGGAGATGCAGAAACAGGAGAAGCAGAAGCAGAAGTAACAGGAGAAGGACAAGAAGCAGAAGCAGAAGGAGAAGCAGAAACAGAAGGAGAAGCAGAAAGAGAAGGAGGGGAAGCAGAAGAAGCAGAAGCAGGAGAAGCAGAAGCATAAGAGTCCGAAGAAGAAGAAGCAGAACCTGAAGCAGAAAGAGAAGCAGGGGAAGCAGAAGAAGCAGAATATGGAGAAGCAGAATGAGAAGCTGAAGGAGAAGCAGAAGCGGAAAGAGAATCAAAAGCAGAAGTAGAAGCAGAAGAAACAGAAGAAGCAGTAGCAGTTGCAGCAGAAGCAGAAGGAGAAGCAGAAGGAAAAGCAGAAGAACGAGAACAAGAAGGAGAAACAGAAGCAGAAGCAGAAGGAGAATCAGAAGGAGAAGCAGAAGAAGCAGAAGTAGAAGCAGAAACAGAAGAATAAGCATAAGGACAAGCACAAGCAGAAGGAGATGCAGAAGGAGAAGCAGGAGAAGCAGGAGAAGCAGAAGCAGAAGAAGTAGAAGTAGGAGAAAGAGAAGGGAGAGCAGCAGAAGCAATAGGAGAAGTAGAAGCAGAAGGAGAAGCAGAATGAGTAGCAGAAAGAGAAGCAGTAGAACCAGAAGAAGCAGGAAAACAGAAGCAGAAGAAAGAGAAGAAGAAGAAGAAGAAGAAGAAGAAGAAGAAGAAGAAGAAGAAGAAGAAGAAGAAGAAGAAGAAGAAGAAGAAGAAGAAGAAGAAGGAGAAGCATAAGGAGAAGCAGTAGAAACAGAAGAAGCAGAATCAGGAGAGGCAGAAGCAGAAGAAACAGGATAAGCAGACTGAGAAGCAGAAAGCGTAGCAGAAGAAAGAGAAATCGTAGGAGAAAGAGAAGAAGAAGGAGAATCAGAAGAAGCAGAAGCAGGAGAAACAGAAGCAGAGGAAATAGAAGAAGCAGAAGCAGAAGGAGAAGCAGAACAGAAGGAGAATCAGAAGAAGGAGAAAGAGACGGAAAAGCAGAAATAGAAGAAGAAGTAGAAGAAGAAGAAGAAGAAGAAGAAGAAGAAGAAGAAGAAGAAGAAGAAGAAGAAGAAGAAGAAGAAGAAGAAGAAGAAGAAGAAGAAGAAGAAGGAGAAGCAGAATGAGAAGCAGAAGGAGAAGCAGGAAAATCAGAAGAAGCAGAAGCAGAAGAAGCAGAAGGAGAAGCAGAAGTAGGAGAAGCGAAAGAAGGAGAAGCAGAAGCAGAAGGAGATACGGAAGGAGAAGCAGATGAAGAAGGTGAAGCAGAAGCAGAATGAGAAGCAGAAGAAGGAGAAGTAGAAGGAGAAAGAGAAGGAGTAGGAGTAGGAGAAGCAGAAGGATAAGCAGAAAGAGAAGCCGAAGGAGAAGCAGAAGGAGAAGCAGAAGGAGAAGCAGAAGGAGCAGAAGAAGGAGAAGCAGAAGAAGAAGAAACAGAAGAAGCAGAAGCAGAATGAGAAGCAGAAGAAGGAGAAATTGAAGCAGAAGCAGAAGCTGAAGGAGAAGCAGAAGCAGAAAGAGAAGCAGCAGAAGGAGAAGGAGAAGGAAAAGCAGGAATAGGAGAAGAAGACGAAGAAGAAAAAGAAGAAGAAGAAGAAGATGAAGAAGAAGAAGAAGAAAAAGAAGAAGAAGAAGAAGAAAAAGAAGAAGAAGAAGAAGAAGAAGAAGAAGAAGAAGACGAAGACGAAGAAGAAGAAGAAGAAGAAGAAGAAGAAGAAGAAGAAGAAGAAGAAGAAGAAGAAGAAGAAGAAGAAGAAGTAGAAGAAGAAGAAGAAGAAGAAGAAGAAGAAAAAGAAGAAGAAGAAGAAGAAGAAGAAGAAGAAGAAGAAGAAGAAGAAGAAGAAGAAGAAGAAGAGAGGACAAGATGGCGGAGGAGAAGCTGGAATCTGAATAAGCTCTCGCATAGAAAGCAGTTTTAGAGGTCCAGTGAACAGTCCTAAGCCAGAGAAACACACCAAGTGTGCCATCACAGGACAGAGAGTTAGACAAGTGAGAGAAAACTAAGGCAAGAATACACATCTGAGCACCAGCCAACAGCCAACGGCAGCGGCGGCGGCGGCAGGGTCGCGGTGGAGACCACAGCCGGGGCAATACCTGAGCACTCACACAGAGAGTCCGGGACGAAGAAGCCAGCTGCAGCTGGCGAGCGGATTCTACTCAACACCAGTAAGAACCGACAAGGAGCAGAGAGATTCATCCTGCAGTTTGCAGACCAGAGACGACCCAGGATCCAAGACTTGGCATGAGTAGAAGCCCGACATCCTCACTCCTTCTCAGGGAGCAGAGGAGGGAAGGCCACCCCTCCCCCCCCCGCACTGGCGATTTCCATCTTGGATACCGACAAAGCTCGGCGGAGCTGCTAGCTCCAACTCAGGCCTTGGAAGAAAACGAGTCATCTAGCAGGTCACAAGAACTTAATGGCGAAGTGACCTGCCAGACTCAGCTCCATCCAGGTAAAAGTCACCCAGCTCAGGCACCAGCCATTGGAGCAGCTTTCCCCACTGGGTAACTAGAGCCAGAGGCTGCCCCTCCCTCTAGCAGCCTCAACAATCAAAGGAAAAACAGAAACCCTGAGAATGGCTCCAGGCTGGGCTCTGTGAGTTTTTTTTTCTTTTCTTTACAAATCAGCCCCAGGGTAAAGCTACTGATTGGTGAAAGCCCTCAACTCTACCCAGAACCTTCTCTACCAACTCTACCCAGAACCCATGCAATTGTAACCCCTCTGTACAGTATGTTCACAAATAAAATAAATTAAAAAAAAGAAAAAAAAAGAAGAAGGAGAAGCAGAAGGAGAAACAGAAGGAGAAGCAGGAGAAGCAGAAGCAGGAGAAGCAGAATCAGAAGAAATAGAAGAAGGATAAGAAGCAGAAGCAGAAAGAGAAGCAGAAACAGAAGGAAAAGCAGAACCTGAAGCAGAAGAAGCAGAAGCAGAACCTGAAGCAGAAGGAGAAGCAGGAGAAGCAGAAGAAGCAGAATCTGGAGAAGAAGGAGAACCAGAAGGAGAAGCAGAAGCAGAAAAAGAAGCAAAAGCAGAAGGAGAAGCAGAAAGAGAAGCAGAAGAAACAGAAGAAGCAGAAGCAGAAGCAGTAGCAGAAGAAGCTGAAGATGCAGAAGCAGATAGAGAAGCAGAAGGAATAGCAGAATAACGACAAGGAAAAACAGAAGGAGAAGAAGAATGAGAAGCAGTAGGAGAAGCAGGAAAAACAGAAGAAGCAGAAACAGACGGAGAAGCAGAAGAAGGAGAAGCAGAAGAAGAAGCAGAAGGAAAAGCACAAGCAGAAGGAGATGCAGAAGGAGTAGCAGGAGAAGCAGAAGAAGCAGAAGCAGAAGGAGAAGAAGAAGGGGAAGAAGCAGAATCAGAAGAAGCAGAAGGAGAAGTAGAAAGAGAAGCCGACGAAGAGAAGCAGAACGAGAAGCAGGAGAAGCAGAAGAAGCAGAGCGGGAGAAGCAGCAGAAGAAGAAACAGAAGAAATAGAAGGAGCAGAAGCAGAAGGAGGAGCAGAAGCAGAAGGAGAAGCAGAAAGAGAAGCAGGAAAAGCAGAAGAAGCAGAAGCAGGAGAAGCAGAAGCAGAAGAAACAGGAGAAGGACAAGAAGCAGAAGCAGAAGGAGAAGCAGAAACAGAAGGAGAAGCAGAAAGAAAAGGAGGGGAAGCAGAAGAAGAAGAAGCAGGAGAACCAGAAGCATAAGAATCCGAAGAAGCAGAAGCAGAACCTGAAGCAGAAGGAGAAGCAAGAGAAGCAGAAGAAGCAGAATCTGGAGAAGCAGAATGAGAAGCTGAAGGAGTAGCAGAAGCAGAAAGAGAATCAAAAGGAGAAGGAGAAGCGGAAGAAACAGAAGAAGCAGAAGCAGTAGCAGTTGCAGCAGAAGCAGAAGGAGAAGCAAAAGTAAAAGCAGAAGAACGAGAAGGAGAAGGAGAAACAGAAGGAGAAGCAGAAGGAGAAGCAGAAGAAGCAGAAGGAGAAGCAGAAGGAGAAACAGAAGCAGAAGAAGCATCAGAAGGAGAAGCAGAAGCAGAAGATGCAGAAGGAGAAGCAGGAGAAGCAGAAGAAGCAGAAGCAGAAGGATAAGGAGAAGTAGGAGAAGGAGAAGGAAGAGCCACAGAAGCAATAGGAGAAGCAGAAGGAGAAGCAGAAGCAGAATGAGAAGCAGAAAGAGAAGCAGTAGAAGAAGAAGCAGAAGCAGCAGAAGGACAAGAAGAAGAAGAAGAAGAAGAAGAAGAAGAAGAAGAAGAAGAAGAAGAAGAAGAAGAAGAAGAAGAAGAAGAAGAAGAAGAAGAAGAAGAAGAAGAAGAAGAAGAAGGAGAAGGAGAAGGAGAAGGAGAAGCAATAGAAGCAGAAGAAGCAGAAGCAGGAGAAGCAGAAGCAGAAGAAAAAGAATGAGCATAAGAAGCAGAATCAGAGGGAGAAGCAGAAGAAGGAGAAGCAGAAGCAGAAGAAGCAGCAGAAGGAGAAGCAGAAGCAGAAGAAGATGCAGAAGGAGAAGAAGGAGAAGGAGAAGGGGAAAGAGAAGGATTAGGAGTAGGAGAAGCAAAAGGATAAGTAGAAGCAGAAAGAGACGCAGAAGGAGAAGCAGCAATAGAAGTAGGAGAAGCAGGAGAAGCAGAAGCAGGAGAAGCAGAAGAAACAGAAGACGCAGAAGCAGAATGAGAAGCAGAAGGAGAAATTGAAGAAGAAGCAGAAGCAGAAGCAGAAGGAGAAGCAGAAGAAGGAGAAGGAGAAGCAAAAAGAGAAGCACAACGAGAAGCAGGAGAAGCAGAAGCAGGAGATGCAGAAGCAGAAGAAACATAGGAAGGAGAAGATGCAGAAGCAGAAGGAGAAGCAGAAACAGAAGGAAAAGCAGAAAGAGAAGCAGGAGAAGCAGAAGAAGCAGCAGCAGGAGAAGCAGAAGCAGAAGAAGCCGAAGAAGCAGAAGCAGAAGGAGAAGCAGGAGAAGCAGAAGAAGCAGAATCTGGAGAAGCAGAAGCAGAAAGAGAAGCAAAAGCAGAAGGAGAAGCAGAAGGGGACGCAAAAGAAACAGAAAAAGCAGAGGCAGTAGCAGAAGAAGCAGAAGATGCAGAAGCAGAAGGAGAAGCAGAAGGAAAAGCAGAACAACGAGAAGGAGAAGGAGTAGGAGAAACAGAAGGAGAAGCAGAAAGAGAAGCAGAAGAAGGAGCAGGAGAAGGAAAAGCAGCAGGAGAAGCAGAAAGAGCAGCAGAAGGAGAAGCAGAAGATGCAGAAACTTGAGAAGCAGAAGCAGAAGAAACACAAGAAGGACAAGAAGCAGAAGCAGAAGGAGAAGCAGAAACAGAAGGAGAAGCAGGAAGAGAAGGAGGGGAAGCAGAAGAAGCTGAAGCAGGAGAAGCAGAAGCATAAGAATGTGAAGAAGCAGAAGGAGAACCTGAAGCATAAGGAGAAACAGGTGAAGCAGAAGAAGCAGAATCTGAAGAAGCAGAATAAGAAGCAGAACGAGAAGCAGAAGCAGAAAGAGAATCAAAAGCAGAAGGAGAAACAGAAGAAACAGAAGAAGTAGAAGCAGAAGCAGTTGTAGCAGAAGCAGAAGCAAAAGCAGAAGAACAACAAGGAGAAGGAGAAACAGAAGGAGAAACAGAAGGAGAAGCAGAAAGAGACACAGGTAAAGCAGACGAAGAAGAAGCAAAAGGAGAATCAGAAGGAGAAGCAGAAGAAGGAGACGGAGAAGCAGAAGAAGATGCAGAAGGAGAAGCAGGAGAAGCAGAAGAAGCAGAAGCAGGAGGAGAAGCAGGAAAAGCAGAAGAAGCAGAAGCAAAAGGAGAAGCAAAAGAAGGAGAAGGAGAAGCAGAAGCATAAGCATAAGGAAAAGCACAAGCAGAAGGAGATGCAGAAGGAGAAGCAGGAGAAGCAGAAGAAGCAGAAGCTGAAGGAGAAGCAGAAGTAGGAGAAGGTGAAGGAGGAGAAGCAGAAGGAGAAGCAGAAGCAGAATGAGAAGCAGAACGAGAAGCAGGAGAAGGACAAGAAGCAGAAGCAGGAGAAGCCGAAAGAGAAGAAGCAGAAACATTAGCAGAACGAGAAGCAGAAGGAGAAGCAGCAGAAGAAGTAGAACCAGAAATTCAGGCAGGAGAAACAGAAGAAGCAGAAGCAGAAGCAGAAGGAGAAGCAAAAAGAGAAGCACAAGGAGTAGTAAAAGAAGCAGCAGAAGGAGAAGCAGCAGAAGAAGCAGAAAAACAAGCAGGAGAAGCAGAAGCAGAAAGAGAAGTAGAAGCAGAAGAAGCAGAACCAGAAGAAGAAGCAGTAGAAGCATAAGAAGCAGAAGCAGGAGAAGAAGAAGCAGAAGAAAAAGAAGAAGCATAAGAAGCAGAAATAGAAGCAGAGGGAGAAACAGAAGAAGGAGAAGGAGCAGCAGAAGGTGAAGCAGAAGGAGATGCAGAAGCAGAAAGAGAAGCAGAAACAGAAGGAGAAGTTGGAGAATCAGAAGAAGCAGAAGCAGAAAGAGAAGCAGAAGAGGGAGAAGGAGAAGCAGAAGCAGAAGGACAATCAGGAGAAGCAGAAGAAGCAGAAGCGGGAGAAGCAGAAGAAGAAGAAGAAACAGAAGAAGGAGAAGGAGCAGAAGGAGAGGCAGAAGCAGAAGGAGAAGCAGAAATAGAAACAGAAGAAGAAGCAGCAGTTGCAAGAGAAGCAGAAGCAGAAGGAACAGAAGAAGCTGAAGAAGCAGAAGGAGAATCTGAAGCAGAAGGACAAGCAGAAGCAGCAGAAGCTGGAAGAGCAGAAGCAGAAGATACAGAACAAGCAGAAGAAGCAGAAGCAGAACGAGAAGCAGAAGAATAAGAAGGAGAAAGAGAAGGATTAGGAGTAGGAGGAGCAGAAGCAGAATTAGAAGCAGAAAGAGAAGCAGAAGGAGAAGCAGAAGAAACAGAAGAAGCAGAAGCAGAAGCAGTAGCAGAAGAAGCTGAAGATGCAGAAGCAGATAGAGAAGCAGCAGGAATAGCAGAATAACGAGAAGGAGAAACAGAAGGAGAAGAAGAATGAGAAGCAGAAGGAGAAGCAGGAAAAACAGAAGAAGCAGAAACAGACGGAGAAGCAGAAGAAGGAGAAGCAGAAGAAGAAGCAGAAGGAAAAGCACAAGCAGAAGGAGATGCAGAAGGAGTAGCAGGAGAAGCAGAAGAAGCAGAAGCAGAAGGAGAAGCAGAAGGAGAAGAAGCAGAATCAGAAGAAGCAGAAGGAGAAGTAGAAAGAAAAGCCGACGAAGAGTAGCAGAACGAGAAGCAGGAGAAGCAGAAGAAGCAGAGCGTGAGAAGCAGAAGCAAAAGAAACAGAAGAAATAGAAGGACCAGAAGCAGAAGGAGAAGCAGAAGCAGAAGGAGAAGCAGAAAGAGAAGCAGGAGAAGCAGAAGAAGCAGGAGAAGCAGAAGCAGAAGAAACAGGAGAAGCCGAAGAAGCAGAAGCAGAATCTGAAGCAGAAGGAGAAACAGAAGAAGCACAATCTGAAGCAGAAGCAGAAGAAACAGAAATAGTAGAATAAGCAGAAGCAGAAGCAGCAGGAGAAGCAGAAGAAGAAGATGGAGAAGGCGAAAGAGGAAGGTTAGGAGTAGGAGAAGCAAAAGGATAAGCTGAAGCAGAAAGAGACACAGAAGGAGAAGCAGCAAGATTAGTAGGAGAGGCAGGAGAAGCAGAAGAAACAGAAGACGCAGAAGCAGAATGAGAATCAGAAGGAGAAATTGAAGCAGAAGCAGAAGCAGAAGGAGAAACAGAAGCAGAAGGAGAAGCAGAAGAAGGAGAAGGAGAAGCAGAAAGAGAAGCCGAACGAGAAGCAGGAGAAGCAGAAGCAGGAGAAGCAGAAACAGAAGAAACAGAAGAAGGAGGAGAAACAGAAGGAGAAGCAGAAACAGAAGGAAAAGCAGAAAGAGAAGCAGGAGAAGCAGAAGAAGCAGCAGCAGGAGAAGCAGAAGCAGAAGAAGCAGAAGCAGAACCTGAAGCAGAAGGAGAAGCAGAATCTGGAGAAGCAGAAGGCGAAGCAGAAGCAGAAAGAGAAGCAAAAGCAGAAGGAGAAGCAGAACTAGAAGCAGAAGAAACAGAAGAAGCAGAGGCAGTAGCAGAAGAAGCAGAAGATGCAGAAGGAGAAGCAGAAGGAAAAGCAGAAGAACGAGAAGGTGAAGGAGAAGGAGAAACAGAAGGAGAAGCAGAAAGAGAAGCAGAAGAAGGAGCAGGAGAAGGAAAAGCAGCAGGAGAAGCAGAAAGAGCAGCAGAAGGAGGAGCAGGAGATGCAGAAACAGGAGAAGCCTAAGCAGAACAAACAGGAGAAGGACAAGAAGCAGAAGCAGAAGGAGAAGCAGATACAGAAGGAGAAGCAGAAAGAGAAGGAGGGGAAGCAGAAGAAGCTGAAGCAGGAGAAGCAGAAGCATAAGAATCCGAAAAAGCAGAAGGAGGACCTGAAGCAGAAGGAGAAGCAGGAGACGCAGAAGAAGCAGAATCTGGAGAAGCAGAAGGAGAAGCAGAAGGAGAAAGAGAATCAAAAGCACAAGGAGAAGCAGAAGAAACAGAAGAAGTAGAAGCAGTAGCAGTGGTACCAGAAGTAGAAGGAGAAGCAGAAGGGAAAGCAGAAGATCAAGAAGGAGAAGGGAAACAGAAGGAGAAGCAGTAGGAGAATAAGAAGGAGAAGCAGAAGAAGGAGAAGCAGAAGCAGAAGAAGATGCAGAAGGAGAAGCAGAAGAAGCAGAAGCAGAACGAGAAGCAGGAAAAGCAGAAGAAGCAAAGCAAAAGGAGAAGAAAAAGAAGGAGATGGAGAAGCAGAGGCAGAAGAAGAAGCATAAGGAGAAGCACAAGCAGGAGATGCAGAAGGAGAAGCAGAAGAAGCAGAAAATGAAGGAGAAGCAGAAGTAAGAGAAGGAGAAGGAGGAGAAGCAGAAGCAGAAGGAGAAGCAGAAGCGGAATGAGAAGCAGAAAGAGAAGCAGGAGAAGCACAAGAAGCAGAAGCAGGAGAAGCCGAAAGAGAAGAAGCAGAAGAAGTAGAATCAGAAGCAGAATTAGAAGCAGAAGCAGAAGGAGAAGCAGCAGAAGAAGTAGAACCAGAAATTCAGGCAGGAGAAACAGAAGAAGTAGAAGCAGAAGCAGAAGGAGAAGCAAAAAGAGAAGCAGTAGGAGAAGTAGAAGAAGCAGCAGAAGGAGAAGCAGCAGAAGAAGCAGAAAAACAAACAGGAGAAGCAGAAGCAGAAAGAGAAGTAGAAGCAGAAAAAGCAGAAGCAGAAGAAGAAGCAGTAGAAGCACAAGAAGCAGAAGCAGGAGAAACAGAAGCAGAAGATAAAGAAGAAGCATAAGAAGCAGAAGCAGAGGGAGAAACAGAAGAAGGAGAAAGAGCAGCGGAATGTGAAGCAGAAGGAGATGCAGAAGCAGAAAGAGAAGCAGAAACAGAAGGAGAAGAAGAAGGAGAAGTTGGAGAAGCAGAAGAAGCAGAAGCAGAAGCAGAAAGAGAAGCAGAAGAAGGAGAAGGAGAAGCAGAAGGAGAAGGAAAATCAGGGGAAGCAGAAGAAGCAGAAGGGGAGGAGCAGAAGAAGAAGAAGAAGAAGAAGAAGAAACAGAAGAAAGAGAAGGAGCAGAAGGAGAAGCAGAAGCAGAAGGAGAAGCAAAAGAGAAGCAGAAGAAGCTGAAGAAGCAGCAGCAGGAGAAGCAGAAGCAGAAGAAACAGAAGAAGCCGAAGAAGCAGTAGCAGGAGAAGCAGAAGCAGAAGAAACAGAAGAAGCCCAAGAAGCAGAAGGAGAACCTGAAGCAGAAGGAGAAGCAGAAGCAGCAGAAGCTGGAAAAGTAGAAGCAGAAGAAACAGAACAAGCAGAAGAAGCAGAAGAAGAACGAGAAGCAGAAGAAGAACAAGGAGAAAGAGAAGGATTAGGAGTAGGGGAAACAGAAGGATAAGCAGAAGCAGAAAGAGAAGGAGAATGAGAAGGAGAAGCAGGAGAAGCAGAAGAAGCAGAAGCAGAATGAAAAGCAGAAGAAGGAGAAATTGAAACAGAAGAAGATGCAGAAGGAGAAGCAGAAGCAGTAGTAGAAGCAGAAGAAGGAGAAGCAGAAGGAGAAGCATAAAGAGAAACAGAAGGAGAAGCAGGAGAAGCAGAAGCAGGAGAAGCAGAATCAGAAAAAATAGAAGAAGGAGAAGAAGCAGAAGCAGAAAGAGAAGCAGAAACAGAAGGAGAAGCAAAAATAGAAGCAGAAGAAGCCGAAGAAGCAAAAGCAGAACCTAAAGCAGAAGGAGCAGCAGGAGAAGCAGAAGAAGCAGAATCTGGAGAAGAAGAAGGAGAACCAGAAGGAGAAGCAGAAGCAGAAAGAGAAGCAAAAGCAGAAGGAGAAGCAGAAGGAGAAGCAGAAGAAACAGAAGAAGCAGAATCAGTAGCAGAAGAAGCTGAAGATGCAGAAACAGAAAGAGAAGCAGAAGGTATAGCAGAAGAACGAGAAGGAGAAACAGAAGGAGAAGCAGAAGGAGACGCAGGAAAAGCAGAAGAAACAGAAGCAGACGGAGAAGGAGGAGGAGAAGCCGAAGCAGAAGAAGAAGCAGAAGGAAAAGCACAAGCAGAAGGAGATGCAGAAGGAGAAGCAGGAGATGCAGAACAAGCAGAAGCAGAAGGAGAAGAAGAAGGAGAAGAATCAGAATCAGAAGAAGCAGAAGCAGAAGCAGAAATAGAAAGAGAAGCCGACGAAGAGAAGCAGAACGAGAAGCAGAAGAAGCACAAGCGGGAGAAGCAGAAGAAGAAGAAACAGAAGAAGGAGAAACAGAAGAAGGAGAAGGAGCAGAAGCATAAGGAGAAGAAGAAGGAGAAGCAGAAAGAGAAGCAGGAAAATCAGAAGAAGCAGAAGCAGGAGAAGCAGAAGGAGAAGAAACAGGAGAAGGACAAGAAGCAGAAAGAGAAGCAGTAGAAGCAGAAGAGGGAGGAAAAGAAGAAGCAGAAGAAAGAGAAGAAGAACTAGACGAAGAAGAAGAAGAAGCAGCAGCATAAGGAGAAGCATAAGGAGAAGCATAAGGAGAAATATAAGGAGAAGCAGTAGAAGGAGAAGAAGCAGAAGCAGGAGAAGCTGAAGCAGAAGAAAAAGAATAAGCAAAAGAAGCAGAAGCAGAAGCAGTGAGAGAAGCAGAAGAAGGAGAAGGAGAAGGAGCAGCAGAAGGAGAAGCAGAAGCAGAAAGAAGCAGAAAGAGAAGCAGAAACAGAAGGAGAACAAGAAGGAGAAGCAGGAGAATCAGAAGAAGCAGAAAGAGAAGGAGAAGAAGGAGAAGCAGAAGTAGAATCCGAAGAAACAGAAGAAGAAGAAGCAGAAGAAACAGAAGCAAAAGAAACAGAAGAAGGAGAAGAGCAGAAGCAGAAGGAGAAGCAGAAGCAGAAGGAGAAGCAGAAACAGAAGGAGGGGAAGCAGAAGAAGCAGAAGCAGGAGAAGCAGAAGCATAAGAATCCGAAGAAGCAGAAGCAGAACCTGAAGCAGAAGGAGAAGCAGGAGAAGCAGAAGAATCAGAATCTGGAGAAGCAGAATGAGAAGCAGAAGGAGAAGCAGAAGCAGAAAGAGAATCAAAAGCAGAAGGAGAAGCAGAAGAAACAGAAGAAGTAGAAGCAGTAGCAGTTGTAGCAGAAGCCGAAGGAAAAGCAGAAGAACAAGAAGGAGAAGGAGAAACAGAAGGAGAAGCAGAAG
>NW_012290344.1:0-1402 GCF_000151885.1 Dipodomys ordii | reverse complement strand
TCAACACAGCGTTACACAGCATGGTACAAAGCTGTGGACACAACGGGACACATTGGTGGGCACAGCAGGACACAGCGGGACGCAGCGGGACACAGCGGGGACAAAGCGTGAGACACAGCAGGGGACAGAGCTGGAGACAGCGGGGGACACAGCGGGGACACAGCGAGGACACAGCGGGACAGAGCGGGACACTGCAGGGCACAGCGGGGGACACAGCGGGACACAGCGGGGGACACAGCGGGAGACAGCGGGGGACACAGCGAGGACACAGCGGGACACAGCGCTGACACTGCGGGGACACAGCGGGGAACACAGCGGGGGACACAGCCGGACACAGTGGGACACAGCGGGAGACACATGGAGGACTCAGCGGGACAAAGCGGGGACACAGCGGCGACTCACCGGGGGACACAGCGGGGGACAAAGCGGGACACCACAGAACACAGTGGGAAGCAGCGGGACACAGCGGGGAAACTGCGGGGACACAGGGGGACAAAGCGTGGGACACATAGGGACACAGCTGGGGACACAGCGGGGGACACAGTGGGACACAGTGGGACACAGCGGGGCACACAGGTGGGACACAGCGGGACCCAGCGGGGAACACAGCGAGGACACAGCGGGACCCAGCGGTACACAGCGTCGATACAGCGGTATTCACAGCGTTACACAGAGTGGTACACAGCTGTGAACACAACGGGACACAGTGGGGGCACAGCGGGACACAGAGGGACACAGTGGGACACAGCGGGGACAAAGCTTGAGACACAGCGGGGTACAGAGCAGGAGACAGCGGGGGACACAGCGAAGACACAGCGGGACAAAGCGCTGACACTGCGGGGGACACAGCGGGGGACACAGCCGGACACAGCGGGACACAGCGGGGGAAACAGGGGGGACCCAGCGGGACCCAGCGCGGGACACAGCGTGGACACATTGGGACACAGCGGGGACACAGCGGGGCACACAGCAGTACACAGCGGGACACAGCGGGTCACAGCGAGGGACACAGAGGGGTACATAGCGGGACACAGTGGGGAACACAGGGAGGACACAGCGGGACACAGCGTCGATACAGCGGGGACACAGCGGGACACAGTGGGGTACACAGCTGGGGACACAGCGGGACACAGCGGGGGACACAGTGAGGACACAGCAGAACACAGCGTGGGAAACAGCGAGGACACAGCGGGACACAGTGGGACAAAGCAGTAGACACAGCGAGACACAGCGGGTGACACAGCGGGACACAGCGGGGAACACAGCGAGGACACAGCCGGGACACTGCGGGAACATAGTGGGACACAGCAGTAGACACAGCGGGACACAGCGGGACACAGCTTGGGACACAGCGGGAACACAGCAGGACACAGCAGGGGACACCAGCGAGTACAGAGCGGGA
>NW_012290343.1:0-3677 GCF_000151885.1 Dipodomys ordii | reverse complement strand
AAAGCGGGACACCACGGGACACAGTAGGACACAGCAGGACACAGCGGGGACACTGCGGGACACAGCCAGGAGACACAGCGGTGGACAGCGGGGGACAGAGAATGGACACAGCGGGACACAGAGGGGACACAGCTGGACACAGAAGGGTACACAGCTGGACACAGCGGACACACAACAGGGACAGAGCTGGACACAGAGGGACAGAGGGGACAGAGCGTGACACTAGTGGACACTGAGGGAGACAGAGCGAGGACACAGCCGGACACAGCGAAACAAAGCGTGACACAGTGGGGACACAGCAGGGGAAACAGCGGGACACAGTGGGGGACACAGCGGGACACAGCGGGGTACACAGCAGGGACAAAGAAGGACACAGCGGGGGACACAGCGAGGACACAGCGGGACACAGCGGTGACACAGCGGGACACAGCTGGGGACATTTTGGGACACAGCGGGACACAGAGGGACACAGCAAGGACACAGCGGGGGACAGTGGGGGACACAGCGGGACACAGCAAGGCACAAAGGGGTCACAGCAGTGGACACAGCAGGACACAGCGGGGGACAGAGCGGGACACAGCGGGGCACACATCGGGACACAGCGGCACACAGCGGGGGACACAGCGGGACACAGCGGGGACACAGCGGGGGACACAGCGGGACACAGCGGAGACACAGCGGGGACCCAGCGGGACCCAGCATGACACAGCGGGGGAAACAGCGGGACACAGCAGGACACAGCAGGGGACACTGCAGGGACACATTGGGACACAGTAGGACACAGCGTAGGACAAAGCGGGAGACAGCAGAGGACACAGCGAGGACACAGCTGGACACAGCGGGGACACAGAGGGGACTCAGCAGGGGACATAGTGGGAAAAAAGCGGGACACCACGGGACACAGTAGGACACAACGGGACACAGCGGGGGACACAGTAGGACAGAGCGGGGGACAAAGCGGGGGACAGAGGGGGACACCACGAATAACAGAGCAAGGACACAGCGGGACCCAGCGGGACACAGCCTCGATACAGCGGTATTCACAGTGTTACACAGCGTGGTACACAGCTGAGGACACAACGGGACACAGTGGGGGCACAGTGGGAAACAGCGGGACACAGTTGGACACAGCGGGGAAAAAGCGTGAGACACAGCGGGGGACAGAGCGGGAGACAGTGGGGGACACAGCGAGGACACAACGGGACACAGCGGTGACAAAGCGGGGGACACAGAGGGACACAGTGGGGGACACAGAGGGGGAGACAGCAGGACACAGCGGGACACAGCGGGGGACACAGTTGGGACACAGTGGGACACAGCGGGGGACACAGCGAGGACACATTGGGACACAGCGGGGACACAGCGGGACTCAGCAGGCGACACAGCAGTACACAGCGGGACAATGCGGGACACAGCAGGGGACACAGAGGGGTACACAGCGGGACACAGCGGGGAACACAGCGAGGACACAGCGGGACCCAGCGGGACACAGCGTCGATGCAGCGGGTACACAGCATTACACAGCGTGTTACACAGCTGTGGACACCATGGGACACAGTGGGGAGACAGCGGGACACAGCGGGACACAGTGGGACAAAGCAAGGACAAATCGTGAGACACAGCGAGGGACAGAGCGGGAGACAGCGGGGGACACAGCGATGACACAGCAGGGCACAGCGGGACACAGCAGGGACAGAGCGGGACACAGCGGGACACAGCGGGACACAGCGGGGGACACAGCGGTGAAACAGCTGGACACAACGGAGTACATAGCGGGACACAGCGCGCACACAGGGGGACACAGCGGGACACAGCAAGGACAGAGCGGGACACAGCGGAACACAGTGGGGACACAAAGGGGACTCAGCGGGGGAAACAGCGGGGGAAAAAGCGGGACACCATGGGACACAGTGTGACACAGTAGGACACAGAGGGAACACTGCGTCGACACAGCGGGACAAAGCGGGGGACACAGCGGGACACAGCGGGACACAGCGGGGGACACAGCGGGGGACAGTGGAGACAAAGAGAGGACACAGCGGGACACAGCGATGACACAGCTGGACACAACGGAGTACACAGTGGGACACAGCGGGCACAAAGCGGGGACAGAGCAGGACACAGCTGGACACAGCGGGACATAGCGGGGGACACTGCTGGACACAGAGGGGGACACAGTGAGGAAACAGTGGGACACAGCGGGGGACACAGCGGGGGACACAGCGGGACACAGCGAGGAACAGCGTAGATACAGCGGGGACACAGCGTTACACAGCGTGGTACACAGCTGTGGACACAACAGGACACAGTGTGGGCACAGCGGGACACAGCGGGACACAGTGGGACACAGCGGGGACAAAGCGTGAGACACAGCGGGGGATAGAGTGGGAGACAGCAGGGGACACAGCGGGGACTCAGCGGGGTCACAGCGGGATACAGCAGGACACAGAGTGACACAGCGGGACACAGCAGAGGACACAGCGGGACACAGCGGAGGACAGAGCGACGACACAACAGGACGCAGCGGGGACACAGGGGGACTCAGCAGGGTTACAGCGGGACACAACGGGACACAGCAGGACACAGCGTGACACAGCTGGGACACAGCAGGGGCACAGCAGGGACACAGTGGGGGACACAGCGGGACAAAACGGGACACAGCGGGGGACACAGTAGGACAGAGCAGGGGACACAGTGGGGCACAGAGGGGGACACCACGAATAACAGAGCAAGGACACAGCGGGACCCAGAGGGACACAGCCTTGATACAGCGGGATTCACAGCGTTACACAGCGGGTACACAGCTGGGGACACAAAGGGACATAGTGGTGGACACAGCGGGACACAGCAGGACAGAGTGGGACACAGACGGGATTAAGCGTGAGACACAGCGGGGGACAGAGCGGGAGACAGTGGGGGACACAGCGAGGACACAGAGGGACACAGCGGGGACACAGCGGGGACACAGCTGGGGACACAGCGGGGGACAAAGCGGGACACCACTGACACATTGGGACACAGCGCGAAACAGCGGTGACCCTGCGGGGACACAGCGGGACACAGCGGGACATAGTGGGGGACACAGCGGGACACAGCGGGGGACAGAGCGTGAGACACAGCGAGACACATCAGAGACAAAGCTATACACAGCGGGATACATAGAGGGACACAGCGGGGAAACAGCAGGGGACACAGCGGGACACAGCGGGGAACACAGCGATACAGCGGGGGACACATTGAGGACACAGCAGGACACAGCGGGGGACACAGGGGGGACACAGCGGGACACAGCGGGGGACACAGCGAGTACACATTTGGACACAGCGGGGACACATCGGGACTCAGCGGGGGACACAGCAGTACACATCGGGACACAGCGGGACACAGCGGGACACAGCGTCATTACAACGGGGACACAGCGGGACAGAGCGGGGTACACAGCTGGGGACACAACGGGGCACAGCGGGGGACACAGCGAGGACACAGTGGGACACAGCGGGACACAGCGGGGACATTGCGGGAACATAGCGGGACACAGCGGGACACAGTAGGTCACAGCTTGTGACCCAGCGGGGACACAGCGGGACACAGAAGGGGACACAGCTAGGACACAGCGGGACACAGCGGGACACAGTGGGGACACAAAGGCGACTCAGAGGGGGAAACAGCGGGAAAAA